>NC_056734.1:743877380-744109880 GCF_019279795.1 Protopterus annectens | reverse complement strand
GATAGCAGGTATATTTGGGGAGGTAGGTTGTGTTGGAAGATAGAGTAGAATGCCTACAGGGGCGGTATATGACACGTGGGGGGTAAACACCCTGAATGGGAAGTGTTGTCTGTGATGTGGAAGCCCCATGAGCCCCCATATGGAAACAATGGAAACAAGGCCCCCACCTTTGGCCAGTCACAACATTAGCTTCACAGCCCTGAAAGTGCCTGGGCTGGAGGCTGAGCAGAAGGAGCATATGGACCTTGTAAGTGTGTACTGAGGGTCTCAAGATGCTGTAGCACATCTCCCAAGTCTCTATGGAGCTCCCTATGCACCAGACCTTGGACCTGACCTTGGGTGACAGGATCATGTCTGTGTGTGCTCCCTTGGTGGGGGACTCAATCCTCTGAGGTGGCTCCACCTGAAGGTAGCGCAGACCAGTAGATGAGGAGGCCCTAGGGTTGGTCCCACATGTGATGTGGCCTGGTAACATGGCCAGATGAGGTAAGACATGTGATTCTGCTGGCAACTGTTCCCTAAACATGGTATTGTGTCACTGTTATAGAACATATGTAGGTAGTAATAGTCCACACTTTCCTAGATCTTGTCCAACAGCATGCCTAGATATTCCCAATAATACAAGACAGATGTGCAACAATCACATAGCAAACAGACCACATGCATATATGGAACCATAGTCCACCTTACAATGGCATGCAGGTGACATGTTCCATAACAGGCCAGCAATGATAGTGTTCCCACAGGGAACATGGCTACAAACACATAGCACAAAGTGTGGTACAATACAATATATGTCCCAATGGTAGGTATTCTGTAGACATACCTATTGAGTTGTGTGATCAGATTGTTGTTGCAGATATGGTGGGGGGGGGGCAGAGATGTGTATTAAGAACTATGATAACCTTGCTGTATGAGGTGCTCAAACCTGTTTCCATCTTTATGTCTTTCAGGCAAGATGTCCCATGAGAGGCTTTGTATTTATACAGTGGACAGGAATGATGTATCATCACACACCTGGTGCAGCACTACCAGGTGTTGTTTGGATGAACAGCCCATGAGCAGCAGGAGTGGACTGCCCTGTAGAACAATCCTGTCCACAGGGTAAATGATGTTGGCCTGCATAACCGCAGTTATGAGCAGATCCAGCATCATTGCACAGACCTACTTTGCAATGCCCGTCCGTGTGCTGCTGCAGTCAGGGGGGATCAGCTTACAACAGGGGGGGTTCATGCCATCCATCCAATTCCCCTGACACATGTTGAGGAGCTCTTTGCCAGCCTTGATGCACCTGCCCACCCGCACACACAAACACCTGGTGGAGAGCATAGTGGAGGTGGGTGCTACCCACACAATGACAGAGGAGTATGCAGGTAAGGCCACAGGGCACATCAGTAGACCACTGTTGCATATACATCCACATCTGTACAGTTAGATCATGCATATGTGAGATGACATATATATATATATATATATATATATATATATATATATATATATATATATAGTCTGTTGCTGCATAGTAGCAATAAACAGATGTGCATAAGCTTTAGTATTGTGGGCTTGTACTGCTGATGTACCATGATGCTGCACCCACCCTGTACCAGTGCCAGAGCTGTGACTACTAACATCACATCTCTCACACACTTATGTAGGTCCCTGTGGTATACATCCAAGGCAGCAGCCTGTAGCTGGTGAGTATGGTGTTTTTTCAGGTTTGCCAATACACCGGTCATGTTATGGCTATGGTATATTCTATGCACACATTTAACACACCTACCAATAATGCATGCAGTACATGTTCACATATTGTTGCTGTTAACTGCACTGCATCACAGTGGTCACCATGATGGTGTATCTGAAGGGTATGTCAGACACCTGCAATATAACTAACATCCTGTCAATTCAAAATATGTGCACAGAGATGAACATAATGGTGGGACAAATTACCTACAATAGGGACATGTGTGAAACATCACCCTTATACAGTGCTACAACAGCATATATACCAGTATTACAATGGCAATTGTTACAGATCTACACTACGGCATATCATAATACTGTGGTCCACAACCCTTACAACCTGCAATGTGGTCCTAACATGAGCAATAAGAGTGTAATATGGAATTGTATGTTAGGACAGCAAATATGGGGAATACATACCTTCACAAACATTGGAAGCATATGTGTGCACACACTCCAGATAAAATATAGTGGAAGCAGCTGTTGAGGTACTGACTGCATGCATCTGTCATGGAAATGCACCTTTCAGCAAGTACCCTTCCCCAATGTCACACCAAGAATTGATCTGCTGTCCAAGACATTTGGTTATCAAATGCACCCACTTACCTACAACAGAGGCAGACGTGGCTAGCACACATCTTATATCCCTTGGCATGGGCCCCATACCCAAAAGGTAGCACCCAGGAGTTGGACATGTAGCCATACCTCATCATTGCATATACCTTGGCAAACAGTGCAGACAGTTATGTATGTGGCGAGGATGTATGGGACAGGAATAATGTAGGAAATAAATAGATGGCCATCCAAGACAGATGATGATTTCACATGTAGCAAACCAGTCATTTAGGCTGCCTAGTAACATGCCACAACGCTGAGGGGGCTGCAGAAATGTCTAGCAAGTACTGGCTGTGCAGTACCCATGTCAGCAATTGCCTGGACTCTACAAATGTTTGGCCCATGGGTTAGGGTAATCAGATGCGACAGTTGTATCACAGGAAACATCAGCCAGGCCTCTCTACAGGTAGCACATGCATAACAGAAGAGGTCCTCAAAAGGCATGCATTACAATGTGTACTGGTGTACCAAGACCACGTTGGAAACCTACAGACAGTAGCATGTATGATACATGTGCTGCACAACCATCACCTCACCCCACCTCAGACCTACCATCCCCATCTGTACCATGCCAGTGACAGTGCACACCTGTATGTTTGCCATTCATTAGCTGGGACTAGGCTGTTACATGTGGTGTTCAGTGTTTGGGACACTGCAAACTGACACACATGTGTAGGCCATAGTTGTCAAGTATCTGCAAAAAGGCTGAAAGTGGGGAGGGGGTGTCATCCAAGGGATGTGCACATGAGTTGACTTTGCAATCATGCAGAGTTGGGGGACATGTGTAGGGCAGGCTGACTTTATACTGGCAAATGCAGATGGCCCATGCTAGTATACTCCTATCAGGAATAGTGACTGCTGTAGTACACATAATAGTAGGTTCAACAAACCATCATGATAAGGACATGCACACATATACACCCACGAAGTGTATGCATCTCATTCAGCATCAGCACAACTAATACATTTGTTTAACATTGCATTTGATTGTACAGGACATATGTCACATATCAGGCTGCTGTAATGATAACATATGCAGTAATGTGGTCCCATTGCATATCAAGGAAGAGGGCGTCATATCAGTAAGGGTGTGTACACTCCCGATAGCCATGGTAAGGTTTGACGGTTGTCAGTATAATTCTAACATATTGGTCATACAGGGACCACTGATGATGACATTTGAAAATCAGACATCTTGCATTCACAAATGACATCTGTCCACATATCATCCCAGGTATGTGTTGGACAAACAATAGGGGTTGTGAGCAGCAGATAAGACATAACTGACACAGTAATACACATTAAGCAATGGTGTGTACACCTGCAAGGTAAGGTGCACAGTACATGGCAGGGTGCTGAATAGGTGCACAGCAATACTGTGTGCATGGGTGCAGTGTTTTCCAGGGGAAGGGGCATCACGTACTAACACAGCCCATGCACCACACACACATGTATACTGTTGCTAGCATGGATTGACTATAGCTGCACTGCATGCAGTTGAGTACCATATGCTATGCATGTTGACAGATGGGTAATGGGAGGTCTGTGTCTAATATCTTTGTGCAACCTCACCTGAAAGTGTGTGTGTGGGGAGGAGGTGGGTATTTTGTCTGTAAGTGCAATTTGGTGGAGTGGATGGGGGTTGATGCATGCAGGATTTGTGTGTGTGTGTGTGTGTGTGTGTGTGTGTGTGTGTGTGTGTGTGTGTGTGTGTGTGTGTGTGTGTGTCCATGTATGCACATGTGTGAATATGATTTTTTTCATACGTCTCAACTTTCCTTTGGAATTGTGCCATACATGGACATGGACTGACACATGAGAACCAGGAATACTTGTCTGATATATAATGTTAGGACAGCTGATAGTATAATAAGGTCTGTAGCATGGAACATGCATTGTGAGGGAAACTAGACACCAAGTATACTGTTAAAACTGTAAATCAGCAGATAGGTGAAATAATACCCACATATGCAGCACTACAGATACATTGGGGAATTACTAGACAACACCAGTGAATGTATCCAAATATTACTGTTGTCCACATAAAAAGTTAATAGAGCAACAGTTCTTGCATCTTCTGAGCAATAGTTATGTATGACACTCCAGTGTGTGACATTATTGAGTGACTGTAGTAGCCCCTAACATATGGGGGCCATGCTCACAATGTCTGATCAAACCCAGGATGAACACTGGATTACAGCTGTGACTCCTTGTAAAACCAACTCCAATTAAGTCAAAGAGGGAATGGAGTAACAAGTCAGGTTTTGTGGTCACTTGTCCAGGCAATTAAAAGCATGATACATTAATGATTGTATTAATGAATGCAAGTTTCCAAGTGTGCTGCGGGATGGGGAACTTAAGAGAATAAACTTAGGACAGTTTGTAAACTCAGGGACAGGTAGATATTATGGTGGAATGTCAGAGTGTGTGTGTGTGTGTGTGTGTGTGTGTGTGTGTGTGTGTGTGTGTGTGTGTGTGTGTGTGTGTGTGTGTGTGTGTGTGTGTGTGTGTGTGTGTGTGTGTGTGTGCATGTGTGTGTGTGTATGTGTGTATTGTTAAGCAATGAAGTAGAGGTCTTAAAGTGTGTTTCCTGTTTTCCCATCACAGGTGACGAGGTGGGTGCCAGGGTCCCTCCTGCATTCAATCTGATGTTGGTGTCCATACAAACACTGAAAATAATGATAGGTATGTTGAGGCACAGGCAGAGTTGTCAGAGGCTGAAACTGCACCATCGTTTGACATCCCCCTGTTATTCACCCCATCCCCGCACACAGTCACAGTGCCTATAGCAGTGATTCCCAAACCTTTTCGATTTTCGGCTCCCTTGCTGAATCCAGGTTTTCCCAAGCCCCCCCCCCACACCGCGGCACACATAAAGTGCATATTTCATTTATTTATTTATTTGATATTTGTTTAATGAGGCTGCCCGACTGGACTAGGAGACCTGGGAAGAAAAGCTCAAAAGTACAATGAAAAGACAATTGCCAAAAAAAGTGTACATTCTGCTTAACAGCATAGCACTGATCTACTATGGTTGAG
Source organism: Protopterus annectens (assembly GCF_019279795.1). Classification (NCBI taxonomy): domain Eukaryota; kingdom Metazoa; phylum Chordata; order Ceratodontiformes; family Protopteridae; genus Protopterus; species Protopterus annectens. Next base: position 744,104,483 of record NC_056734.1, on the reverse strand, counting down.
AGGTAAGCAAATTTAATAGCAACCTTATTAACTTTAAGTTTAGAAGAGCAATATTTAAAATCTGTCCCTATTATTTGGATCTGTCCAGCATACTGCTCAACTGCATAGATTTTTGCAGAACGTCCAGATTTTTGACATATTTTTGGTCTTTTTCTCATAAAATTGTTGTTTTCTGGCAAACCATTGACAGATCAAGTTCACCAAAACACAGACAAACCAGTGAAAACAAAAAAAAACTGAATGTACAAGGTGTAGATTCCAACAGCCTTTAATGTTGTAAGCGCTTTCATCCAAAATAATGCTTAGACTTCTTCAGACATAAAATTACCTATAATTCATTAGTATTTATAGAGTTATCAATTAGTAATTTAAATTAATTTAAAAGTACATATTAAATAAGACTATTCACACATATTAAAAGTGTTAGCACACAATCTTATGGTTATATGATCCAATAAATTATATATGCATAGAAAACTGAAGTATAAACTAATACATTTAAAATTTTAAAAATTCATAAAAAGAGTTGACCTTAAAAACATCTTAATATAATTGATGCATATATTAATGCTTATATACAAAAGGTGCATTCACCTATCTAATGCTTTGAGTTTTAAGATACATTTATTTGAAGTGTACTCATTTAGCCCAGGTGGTATATGGGAATAGGTCCGAATCTGCCACATTAGTTCACTATCTTCTAATTCAAATTCCCATGGGCCACCCCTAGGATTCCTTGTTACCTGTTGGATGACTGCAAACAAAAAGTTGTGGGATGGATTTTCCATACTATGTTTAGCTAGGGCATTTGTAGTTACTTTTTTGTTACTATTATGTAAGTGTTCATAAATTCTTTGTTTCAAATGCCTTTCTGTTTTACCTATGTAGTATGCCTGACAATGCTGACATATTGCTACATAGATCACTCCTCTAGATTCACAGTTGAATTTACCTTTTACAAAGTAATCCTTGCCCCTGATGGTGAGCTTGTTGCCTATCTTAATAGATGGGCACTGTTGGCATTGGCCGCATTTATACATGCCATAATTTCCATTATAGGCCATTTTTTGTGTTTCCAAAAAGCATTTAAGATTGGGACCCCTTCTGTATGTTATACGTGGAGGACCTTCAAACTTTTTACATATACTAATGCTGTCAGTGATAAGTGCCCAATTTTGTAACCAAAATATTCCTTATTTCTTTGGTGTTGATAGAGAAGGTTGTTATGAATGTGGGTGCCATACTAGATGATATGTTCTGGCTATTATCTCTCATCTGTACTATATTGGAATCATGCACTTCATTATAACTGTTTTGTAAAATAGGTTTGAAGTGTCCATGAGTCCTTTTAGTGCATACTTCCAATTGAATCTGTTCAAAGAGATATTCAGGATACCCTCTCCTTAAAACACATTTTCAGTAACTCACATTCACTATAAAGCCCTATCTGAAGAGACCATCCTAGCAGCTCTCAGTAATTGCCCTTTCATCACTGCTTTTTTCTGATGAAAGGGGTGGCTGCTAGTAAAGTGCAGGAAAGCATTTAAATAGGTAGGTTTCCTGTATATATAATAGTTCTATACCTGTTGTTCAGCCTATCCTTTGACGACTGCACATCTAGATAATTAATGGATTCTATCCCAACCTGAAATGTGAATCCAAGGAAGCTATTAAGATCAGTAATGGCTTGAATGAAGGGCTCTATGGTATTTGGGTCCCCTTTCCAAATATAAAACATATCATCTTGATATATTGTATATCATACCACATTCTGCTGAAAAGACTGTTATTAAATAGAAGCTCCCTTTCCCAGTATGCCATCACGCAGTTTGCAAAGCTGCCTCCGCACGGAGATCCCATGGCACTTCCTGTCTGCTGTTTATACAGCTCACCTTAGAAAAGCATGAAATTATTGGATAGAATAATCTCCAAATGTGTTTCAAGTACATAAATCTCATTCTCTTTCATGGTTAGAAAATCACAAACCCATTCTATTCCCAACTGTTGTGGTATTACAGTGTATAGATCTTTTATATTTACTGTAAGAAAGATGTGATTTTCATTATATTCCAACCTATTAATACCTTCCAAAAAGTTCCATGAGTCATGGCAAATTTGTTTCTCATTTCTAATAACAGGTTTTAATTTGCTATCGACATATTTAGCACATGGGCTTGTTATTGATCTTCTACCATCCACAGTTGGTCTAAAAGGTAGATTGTGAAGGTTCCTGTGTATTTTAGGGGACCCCAAAAAGAATTGGTGTAATGGGTGATGCCATTGTTAAATAATGAAAGGTATCAATATTAATACTCCAAGGCACAACAATAACGAACTAGTAAACCACGTAACAAGGATGTCCAGGTCACCAGGAGTTAACGCCAACAGTCAATCAGCTTACATGAAACTTGCACCAAAAATTCCAAGGCAAAAGAATAATCCAAATACGATTTATTGATAAGAACAAACAAAGATGACCTAGGTTTCGTTCAGTAACGAACTTCATCAGATAACAATCATCAAATGCCTCCCTCCTTAAATATACATTACCCTACGCTTAATTGGATCAATTAAGCGTAATTATACCAATAAATTCAATAAATCTATTTAAACAGACGGTATCAAATAAAATACCAAAAATCCATTCAAGCCAAAAACTTGTTACTTATCATATATTATAAACTGTACAGATGACGTTAAGATGAAAATTGAATTATGTATATGGAAAAGATATATATATATAAAAAAATATAAATGATAAAATTAATAGTAAAAATTATTAATAAAATATATATATGTATATATATGTGTTTAAATAAATAAACTTATAGTATAAATACTTAACAAACCAACAAGTACATGAATGATTAATATGAGCAATACTTATGCATTGTGTTGACACAAACTATCTACCTTTTGCCATAATACTTTTCAACACAGGCTTAATGGTACAACTCTCATTAAGCCCTGGTGTGTTACATGCGTCTAAAAGTATCTGCCATTTTAATTCATAAATATCCAAATCAAATATAGTAACCCTACCTTGTCCATCATATACTACATTCTGTATAATGCAAAACTTAAATTTATGTCCAGCATTACCTAGTGTATGCCTGGCAAGTGCATTGGTTGTTTTGAGATTTTTAATATCAGAAAGATGTTCCCTCACTCTATCCCTAAAATGTCGGGAAGTCTTACCGACATAGAATGAGTCACAATCCTGGCATAGAGCAAGGTATACAACGTTGGATGTATAACAATTATAATGCCCCCTTAATTTAATATTATAACTGTTAACAACAATATTTTCACTAGTACAATAAATGTAGGGACATATGGTGCATCGACCACATTTAAAATTTCCTATCTGCCTGCATGTGGTTTCTTTCTTGAAAATGTCGTGCCTCTCAAAATTATTTTTAAAAGATGCGTCTTTCTTATACACAAATTTCACATCCCTCCTGAACAAATATCCCAATTTTTTGTCTTTACATACAATATCCCAATTCCTCTGAATAATATCCCTAATAATCGGATAACAATCATTGTATACCGATATATATAAGGGAATACTACTCAATTTTGCTTCTTCAATAATAACATAGTTAGTATTACTCAAATTAAGACATTTAGATGTTAATATAGCCTGATATGACCCAATTTTTCTCTTATAAGAAACCTCGTTGTATATTTTTACACATAACTGTTCAGGGTATCCTCTATTTTGAAACATGTTTGATATATACTTGAGTTCTTTCACAAAATCATCATCATTGCTTACCATTCTGGCAGCCCTGACCATCTGCCCTTTAACAATTGCTTTTTTCTGATGGTCAGGGTGCCAGCTGGTATAATGCAGATAAGCATTGGAAAATGTTGGTTTTCTATAAATGTTAGATGTGATTTTGCCACACTTTTTATCATACGATAATCTCACATCCAAGTATGATATTTCCTCCTCACTGATTTCATGGGTAAAATTTAAGAACCTAACCGTATTATTAATATACCATAAAAATGATTCCAACATTTCCTTATTCTCATCCCATACGATAAATATATCGTCGAGGTATCTTGTGTACAGTTTAATGTGTTCAAAATACTTAGTTTTAAAGATGTAATTACATTCCCAGTAACTCATTATCAAATTGGCATAAATGGGGGCGCAAGCCGCCCCCATTGCCACTCCATTAACCTGCTGGTAATAGTTACCTTCATAATGTATATAATTGTTCATTAACACTATTTCCATAAGGTTCACCAACATATTTATATTTTCTTGATCAAATAACTTTGTTTCATATAATTGCTCCTCAAGCCATATCAGGCCTATATCCTGAGGTATTGTAGTAAACAAATTACATACATCTACCGTGATAAATGAATACCCTTCCTTCATTTTTAATTCCTTAATTTTCGTCAAAAAATCCCAAGAGTCTTTGCTAATATAAGGAAACTTGGTCAAACATTTCTTAAGGTGATAATCTAAGAACTGACTAACAAAACACGTCTTACTCCTCTTACCATCGACTATAGGTCGAAATTGCAAGTTATCCAAACTTTTATGAATTTTAGGTATTCCGAATATTCCACTAATAACTGGATATTCATTAATCATATACTTGTATTCATCTTCTAATATCTCTCCTTTGTAAAGCATATTTTTAATTGTTAAATCTATCTTTGCATACGCTATATATATTTCATTAAGACTTACTTCCTCATATGAATCTCCTTGCAACATACCAGTCATATAAGATATGTAATCCTGTGTATTTGTTACCACCACACCATTACCCTTATCGGGTTTCATGATCCTTATATCTGATTCCTTACATATATTGTTAAACATCTCATATTCCTCTTTTGACATATTATAATGCATTAGATTTTTATAAGTCTTATAAAATTTTCTCATGTCATTCTCGCTTAATTTCTCAAAAATAGCTATTTTATCGTTCATCGGCGGATTGAATGCACTCGGTCTTTTTAGTACCTTGTCTTTCTGTCTATACACATTTTCATCCTCCGAACACGTATTGAACCAAGTTTTTAAATTTAATTTGCGAGTAAACATTTTTAACTCCATGACTGATTTAACCAAGTTCCCCTTCCTACATGGGACGAAATTAAAACCTTTTGCAAAAAGGTTAACCTGCTTTTCATTCATAATGATCTTCGAGTAATTATATAACTTAAAGTCACCCATTTCATTCTCAATAATCCTAGGGTGACTTAATACTGCATACATAGTGCTGTCTGTATCTAGGGGTATACTATGATTTGAATTTTGTAAATATTCACAAACATTGGTCACTTCACAATAAACATCCGGATCGAAATTAATATAAAAATTCACATTCATATCCGTTCTCACACCCTCTAAATCCACTATCTGTCCTGCAGCATCTTCCTCAATGCGTGTATCGTTTGAAGGGGTTTCCTGCACACCATATCCTAAATCTCCCAATAGTAAATTATTATGGGTATATTCGTGTGTACTCATATTCATCAAATCTATGGTGTCAACATCTTCCTTCGTGTTATTGAACATCAAACATACATGTCTTTCATCATTTTCTACATATTCCATACCCTCACTAGCTTGCAAATAACCACCATTACTTTCATTATTGTGAACTAAACATAAATTATTATTGTCCAGGGTCTCAGTAGATTCAGAAGCTAACTTCGAGTAACACAATACATTTCCAAAAGCTGTATCATTTAAGGCAACATATTCATACATACTGTTGTCACCTGCCGACTGAGTGCCTGTAACAACTGTACACTTACCAGTATGCATTTGTTGATCATGCAGTGATAAAATATTCAAACAACTATGTCCAAAAAAATCTCCATGCACATGTCCCAAGTTTGAATCTGTACAGTTCGTAGAAGCATCTTCATATTCACTCGTTATTATTTTCGTACTTTCCACCCGTTTTTTTGGTTCTCTAAAAAATCTTTTTTAGAACGAGCTCCAGTTCGTTGGTAATCAGTACTAGCGCCACATTGTCCCGTATTTTTAAGTCTCTCGGACCTCCGTACGCCTTCCTCTGTTTCCCCTTCATTGTGCGTACTGGTGTCGCGGACTTCCCCTTGCTCCTTACCGGAGATGACGTCTATCTCATCACTGCTATTGCGCAAACGCCCTCTTTGTTTATGGTTACCATAACGACTCACCGTTGTCTTAGAAAGTAGATAAATGACACCCAGCTCATAACTCTTAATGTCTCTGTCGATTTTATTGTTTTTCCGGCGAAAGATGTTATCGCAACTAATTTCAACATCTTTAATAATGTGCGTATAATTATTGTAATGTTGATCAAATAATAAATCTTTGCTGATATTATTATTAAGTTGGTCCAGTTCCTCAGTTAACTTTGCAATTTTGATATTATTAAATTTGACCATGATTTCAATTAATTGCAAGCCACAGTGGTTAAAAAACTCATGTAATTCAATTAACATATCACTGTTACCTTCACTTCCATTCGGATATTTCCACATACGCAAGCCCTTCGGCACTATTCCAAGTTCACAATTCCTGATGAGGTAACTATTTTCTAATTGAGTTCTTTTTAATTTAAAGAGCTTCAGCTCAAAGTTTTTAAGCATTTCTCTCATGGGTTTAGCGTCTTTATTAACCACTGTACTTTCAATGTTCTTTCTATCTTTAAAAGAATACACATTCTTCTTCCACGTATCATTACCACACCGCTCTTTACCATTCAAAAGGCTGTTGCTAGTAATTGATTCACTCGAGCCCTCACCTGGAGAAACCAGGCTGGGTGTAGCCTGTGTGAGCGGTAACCCCAGGCTATCGTTCGTATTATTGATAACAGATGCTTGTTCGTTGTTAAGCAATTTATGTATGAGTTCTGAATGCTCCTTCAATTGTACCTGAATTTGCTGTAGCACACTCGCTAGGTCTACCGTTTCACCCTCGTTATCCATAAAACCAAACCAAGGCACAACAAAAACGAACTAGTAAACCACGTAACAAGGATGTCCAGGTCACCAGGAGTTAACGCCAACAGTCAATCAGCTTACATCAAACTTGCACCAAAAATTCCAAGGCAAAAGAATAATCCACATACGATTTATTGATAAGAACAAACAAAGATGACCTAGGTTTCGTTCAGTAACGAACTTCATCAGATAACAATCATCAAATGCCTCCCTCCTTAAATATACATTACCCTATGCTTAATTGGATCAATTAAGCGTAATTATACCAATAAATTCAATGAATCTATTTAAACAGACGGTATCAAATAATAAAATACCAAAAATCCATAAAATCCAAAACTTGTTGCTTATCATATATTATAAACTGTACAGATAACATTAAGATGAAAATTTACCTTTTACAAAGTAATCCTTGCCCCTGATGGTGAGCTTGTTGCCTATCTTAATAGATGGGCACTGTTGGCATTGGCCGCATTTATACATGCCATAATTTCCATTATAGGCCATTTTTTGTGTTTCCAAAAGGCATTTAAGATTGGGACCCCTTCTGTATGTTATACGTGGAGGACCTTCAAACTTTTTACATATACTAATGCTGTCAGTGATAAGTGCCCAATTTTGTAACCAAAATATTCCTTATTTCTTTGGTGTTGATAGAGAAGGTTGTTATGAATGTGGGTGCCATACTAGATGATATGTTCTGGCTATTATCTCTCATCTGTACTATATTGGAATCATGCACTTCATTATAACTGTTTTGTAAAATAGGTTTGAAGTGTCCATGAGTCCTTTTAGTGCATACTTCCAATTGAATCTGTTCAAAGAGATATTCAGGATACCCTCTCCTTAAAAACACATTTTTCAGTAACTCACATTCACTATAAAAGCCCTATCTGAAGAGACCATCCTAGCAGCTCTCAGTAATTGCCCTTTCATCACTGCTTTTTTCTGATGAAAGGGGTGGCTGCTAGTAAAGTGCAGGAAAGCATTTAAATAGGTAGGTTTCCTGTATATATAATAGTTCTATACCTGTTGTTCAGCCTATCCTTTGACGACTGCACATCTAGATAATTAATGGATTCTATCCCAACCTGAAATGTGAATCCAAGGAAGCTATTAAGATCAGTAATGGCTTGAATGAAGGGCTCTATGGTATTTGGGTCCCCTTTCCAAATATAAAACATATCATCTTGATATATTGTATATCATACCACATTCTGCTGAAAAAGACTGTTATTAAATAGAAGCTCCCTTTCCCAGTATGCCATCACGCAGTTTGCAAAGCTGCCTCCGCACGGAGATCCCATGGCACTTCCTGTCTGCTGTTTATACAGCTCACCTTAGAAAAGCATGAAATTATTGGATAGAATAATCTCCAAATGTGTTTCAAGTACATAAATCTCATTCTCTTTCATGGTTAGAAAATCACAAACCCATTCTATTCCCAACTGTTGTGGTATTACAGTGTATAGATCTTTTATATTTACTGTAAGAAAGATGTGATTTTCATTATATTCCAACCTATTAATACCTTCCAAAAAGTTCCATGAGTCATGGCAAATTTGTTTCTCATTTCTAATAACAGGTTTTAATTTGCTATCGACATATTTAGCACATGGGCTTGTTATTGATCTTCTACCATCCACAGTTGGTCTAAAAGGTAGATTGTGAAGGTTCCTGTGTATTTTAGGGGACCCCAAAAAGAATTGGTGTAATGGGTGATGCCATTGTTAAATAATGAAAGGTATCAATATTAATACTCCCTTCGAGAAACAAGTCACACATTCACTCAAACATGCAGACAGACACACACACTCACACTCATACAGGCATTCACTTACCTGACGGCCCCGTTCCATGTGCTCCATGGCCCGGTACTGGCTCACGGCCCGGTAGTTGAGGACCACTGCTATACTTGATGCCATTTCTGCTAAAAAGCTACAGTGTAGGTCTAGACTTAGCTTACCGTGAACCAATAAGCTTAGCTACAAAATAAACCATGAACTGTTCACAGTTTATTTTGCAGCTAAGCTTATTAGTTTGTGGTGCCCCTGTGAGGAAGCAATGGCTCCGCAGGGTATCATGGTGCACACTTTGGCAACCCCTGGCCTATAGATACCTCATCACCAGTGGCCATAGTAGAGGGACAGTTGGCAGTTGGTGGCAGTGCACAGGACAGTGTAGTATCTATGGCTGCTGTGTCTGCACAGCAGCCATAGCTGGATGTCTAGCAGGGTACCGCATAGGCAGATGTGCAGGGGTGCTCATGGGAGGGCCACTGGTCATCATGCCCCTGGCAGTAGTGCTACATCTGGTACCACCAGACGCATATTTCAGGCTGTCATGGAGGTGCAGGCATGTATGGAACAGTACACCAGACAGGGTCTGAGGCTGCAGAGGGCTGCTTTTTCAGCTGTAAGTGACATCTGTGATCCTGCAGGTGCCCTCTGTTATTATACAGAGGTCATGGATAGACAGTGGGATGAGATGGGCCTCCTCGACCATGGATTGTCCGTGATAGAGCATGTGGTGGGAGTGGTGTGACAACCATGTGGATATAGGCCAGCAACACCAACATAAGGAGGTCAACATGGATGGGCAAGAACACAAAGCTGCTCCCGTAGTGGCAGTACCAGCCCCAGAAATGTGGGGGGAGGCACTATCCACACCACACCACAGCAGGCCATGTGCACATGGCCCCAGCCAGTCCCAGGAGGGACCTAGTTCCAACGGACATACGTCATCATCAGGGAAGAGTAGCATATTGAGGCTTGTACCTGGACGTGCTCATGGAATGTCTTGCAGGAACAGTTCTCGTGTCCGTGGCCAGAGGTGGTGAACTGCACACCTTGTCAGGTATGGTCTGCAGCTGTCCAACAAACACCTGTATAGGGCAGCCACATGCAAGAACTGTGTGTATGCATACCCACGCATATACAAACACACCTAGAGCAACCCCATACCTACACACACCACATCGCCATGACCATATTAGTAATTAAAACCCCTCATTCGCACACATGGTGTCAAATGTATGGCCCAGCCTAGGTCTCTGTCAAACCAACAACACACCCTGTGAATATGATGATACCTGTGCCACATCCCTGTCATCCAAAACATCGATGCAAGGAAAGGCTAATATGGTTTTGATGCACATGGTGAATGTACTACAGTGTACCAATGTACTGCTGTGTAACATGTTGTCAGCAGTAATGTTTAATGCTTACATGTCAGGTAGTGTAGCTGTACAGCCATGATGCATTATAGCTGTAACACTGAATGATTGTGGTCTCCATAATGTTATCCATTTGTATTGTAGGTGTCCATGTGTCAGCAGGAGGATGGTCTGCTGTCATATCTCATAAGGGGTATGGCACTGTGGTGACACCATAGCTGTGCCATATCCTGGGTACAGTTGAACACATGCCACAGGTCGGTATAACAGTTACTGCCTGTGCCACATGGCCAATAAGTCTGAGGGTGATGTATACAGGTGAATGCATGGTGGCTGCTGTTAGCAGCCCTTTTACAGTGGACAATGGTAGTTGTACTTGGTGGTACAAACCACATGTTTGTGTATAACACACACAGACGCATAGGTGTTGATGCACTACACAGAGAATACTGTACACATGGATGCATGTACCTGTGTAAGGCACCCATTGTAGCCTATGTAATTCCACCGAGCCAGCCTATGCAAAACAACACATTGTGGAATAAGCAGTCCTCTAGTTCGAGGTCATTGATGATGGCACCGGCAGGGTATATGTCCCCTTCAGCAATGTAGTGCAATACTCAACATAGTAAACATATGTGTGCTGGTGTGGGTGGCACACTTCTACTCTTTGGAGTGTGAGAGGTACTGCAGAACGACAGATAGTGTGATAGACAAATACATAACCTGTTAACCTGAACTGTACAGCATTATGGCCAGCTACATGGGGGGATACACTAAAAAGTAACCACAATGATGTTGGCTGTGTCCACAACAGCCACACCTGGCTATATATACCAACCCCAGTATTTCTGCACACCTATACAGTGGGGATCACAGCTGACAGTAGTTGTGATGGAATGTATGTCCACAGGATGATACCTGTGACATGTTTGCATATGCCATGCAGTTCTTGAACAGATGACCCCTGGGACATGTATATTCTGCAACCTGAAGTAGATCCTTCCACATACACACACACTCTTACTTGGAAACACTGGGACTAGACCCCTATCTAGGTATGTAGTGCGACTGATGTGTGTGGCTTTAATTGCACACGCCACACAGCTTTTAGGATGAGGTGTGTTCCAAGTTACATGTTACATGCAGAACATCCCCAGGCATGTACAGTATGGTAATGGGGGATGTAATGGTTGTATATGGACAATACATAGTGTGACATACTGTCATATACACATTGACAAACACATAACAGTCAGACACACATCCAAGAGACCTGAGCCTATCAGTGCTAACTACCTTGTCAGTGTGTCCAATGTGTTACAGGTAGGTTGCACACAGCACATGCATAACTGGGCTGGATAGTGTTATCAGTTACCCATATGGTTGATGGTGACAGTAATCACCATACAGTGGTACATGGGACATGTACTGGGGGTACCATGGTGTAATGACATTATACCCAGTACCCACACCCCACTGTGGATATTGTATGCACTGGAACCCATGATGATACTCTGACATACCCACCATCACACATTGACCAGGACTGCAATACAACCACTTGTCCAACCCAAGAGTGCTACTACAGGGATATGCATGTAATGCACATGCCACAGGCATACTAGGGTGATGCATTGTCATGCCTCTCCTATAGGCAGCAGCATTACTATCCCTAATACTCTGTGGCAATGCATATTGTAAAAGAAGTATGTGGCCTCGGACTGCTGTACCATACATATATACACATATGCACACATACACACACTTGCCAGAACTCAGTGGGTATCAACCCATTTGTATAACAGTGTTGTGTTGTGTTGGTACTGCAAGGCCCAGGTAGCTCTTAAGGAGAGGAGCATAACAAGGTACATGTAATGTCCAGTACAGCAGCAGCCACATCTAACTATGGCAATGAGTGGTGCGGTGGGTGTGAAGGGACTAAGGGTATTCTCAACTACAGGTCTACTAACACACAGACACTGATATTCTCAGTAATACACACGTACACATTTATCAGTACTGGGGTGCATCAGTGCAGGTGTTCATAGGTGTGTACCTGGCTATTGTCCATGGAGAGATGGGAAGTGTAGGGGATGCGTGCACAGTAGTATCATGCCACCTGCCATGTGCCAGTAGGCCATCTATCTACAGACACCATTGTGGTGACCCTCAGGGTGAGATTGACGTGCATCAGCCAATCCTCTGGGTGCCTCCTGCAGAGGGCTGGTGAGGTCCACCAGTTGACATGTATGTAACATGTATTACATAACATGGTTAGTGTCTGCCTTGGAGACCTGTACTCAAGCATGTTCTGTTGACTGTGGTAGTGTAGTGGAGTTATCCATGGCATGTGGTGCGTACAGGGTGTTGAGTCCTATCTGTGCCATTTATAACACAGCTGGGCAGACATGTCAGTGTCAGTCAAGCATAGACTGCCTGTATGTATCCAAGATGGATACCTGACATCTGCACATCTGTACAAGGACTGAAAGACATCAGCTCACCAACTAGCTATGCAGTAGGATGAATGTGTTGACAGATATATATCTGACACAGATAAATTTGCCATTACTACATTATGGCAGCCCTCACTGACATGTGCTATACAGACAGTAGTCTACAGTTATTTTCCACATGTCAGATCATTATCCAGTAGGAAATATATAATGTGACACAGCTCACACACTAGGAACATGACAGTGAGGACTCAGATTTAATCTATGCATGCAGGGGTGTTTGTTTCCATTACTATAATTAGCAATCTACTTTTGCTTAGGAAAGCACAGTCAACATATGTAACATATTGATACACTACATGCCAGTGTGACTGCATATAACCTGGGATACTACCCTTGTATGGAACACATTCACATGGATAAGGGTGTTGTACAAGCCATATATACTCAAGTGTCCCAGAAAGGAGACTCACAACCCTTGCTACTGTAATGACAGCACATAGACGCATTTTTATGTACATGGCATTACATACACTTATTACAGATGTCATTACCCTGTTATGTTATCCGACTGGGATGTGAGCACTGGTTATCAGGACTTAGCCATGCTTAGCAGGTGTCAGCATTGCTGCAATATAACAGCTAAGCACTTCTGCGCACTGCTAAGTGAAGCCTACATGGTGTAAGCACCTGTACGTTTAACTGTACCTTAGCACTGCTTAGCTTTGCGCAAACCTGCACAAACATGCTTAAAGCTGCTCAAAACTGCCTTAACCACTCTGTATCCAACAGCCCTTGTTCTGCCCAGCAACAAAATAAACAGCCCTTGCAGGTCTTGTAACCAGGACACTGTACACTATAGTCATACCAGTTAACCACTACACCATGACACGTGTAAAGACACTTGTTATTTTACAATAAATCTGTCAGTACACAAATGGAATAGTATTGAACAATTGCTGTGACTTCTACAATTGCATAGTACTTGGTAATGATATTACTGTTGCATCACATATGTTGTTATATCTAAATATACACATATCAGATGCTTACAGTGTGATACATCTGGGAAGGTTTACACAACAGTAATGTTTACATGACAAGGATATGGATATATACATATGCATATGTAGATATATGCCTACATGTACATGTATATATATATATATATATATATATATATATATATATATATAAATATATATTCATATATATGTATTTATACACATCTGTATAGTATATCATATATATGGCCATATATAGATCTCTGTATATATATGTGTACATTATATATATATATATATATATATATATATATATATATATATATATATATATATATATATATATATATATATATATGTAGATATCTATAATTATATGTGCATATATATAGCTATATATATATGTATATGTGTAGACATATATAGATGTGCATAAGTATATATATATATATATATATATATATATATATATATATATATATATATATATATATATATATATATATATATATATATATATACACACACACACACACACACATATGTGTATGTATATGTATATATATCCATATATATATATATATATATATATATATATATATATATATATATATATATATATATATATATATATATATATATATATATATATATATATGTGTGTGTGTGTGTGTGTGTGTGTGTGTGTGTGTGTGTGTATGCATTTATGTTTACCATATGTCCAGAACATGGAGTGGAGTCATACCTCAGCATTAGTGCAAGGGGATGTCATGTATGTATTGCAGGCATATATGTAGACTGTTGCTACTGTAACAGGGGCTGCATTGGCAGACATGTTGTGTGTGGGAGCTCACATCTGCGATTGACATGTATGCCATCAGTTACTGGCCGACATCCTAAGGTCATCATAGTACAGTATCACTGATATCACAGTAATGATCCTGTGGACTACAGCAGAGATATTACCAATATATGTGGGCAGTCTGGCACACTCTGGTCAGTCCAGAGGTATATACAGATCCCCTTAGTGCGAGACATGTGGACCAAGCCTGACAATGTGGATGTTAGCAGACATGTACATGGGTATATCATGTAAATACTGGACTACATATGCCCACATAGTTTATGCATTCACACACTCCTGTCTGTCCTGACACATAATAACTGGTGGTACAGAGGTCACATGGCCACATACTACCCAGTAGTTAGTGACATACATCTGTACAGCATCCCACTACTTTTTCAGAAATACACAACAGTTATGGTGGCCCAGTTGCAGTAAATCTGGCAAATGTCTGGACATAACATCATACTGGGTAATTACACTAAACTGCTAGGCATGTAACAAAGCCCTGTGCAAACTACAGGCAGACTGCCACAACACTGGCCTACATTTCATACAGGGGAAAATACATGTACCTGCAAATATAGCATGCTCTACAGGCATGTCACAGCACAGAGTAACAGACATATGTGTGAAAGTGCGTACCCACAACCAGTGTAAACACAGAAACAGCCACATATAGTAAGTAAGCTTAATATTATACTATATGGACTGTCTGATCAACACCATCCTCATATGTGTCACTCACACACTAACCCTACATATACTAGGCCACGACACAGTTTGGTCCAATGCCTGTCTGTGGTATGGGACACGTGTGTGTTTGGCCCTACAAACATGTGAGCCGATAGGGTACCATACATTGGAGCAGCATGTAACATCGCTTAGAACAGGACTAAGAACAATGACATCTACCACAGTCTGTACACAGGCCAAGGTATATATTCACAATACACATACCGTCGACAATCAGTACAAAGACCCCACTACTATACACACAACCACAGAATGCCCAGGTTATGTCCTCAAATATAACACCTACTATACATAACAGGTCTAGCAGTCTGATATCTGACTGGCTTGTTATCAGGTATTATGTCAATAAATAATGGTGTACAGAACATATGCACCTCTTACTGCATGACATATTTACAAAGCTTCACAGATTTGTGGCTGGAGGCACAAACACTGGGCCAGTATTGGAATGTTGCTATGATACACTTATACATTTACTGTTGTAACAGGGTTTGTTGTGACATATGTCCTAGGAGGGATATGAAGTCAGTAACTCTCATGGCTGTCACCATGTACTGACTGCAGTCCTCGGACTATGCTTCTGCAGTTCGAAGATAGGTGATCTGAGTAACACAAGAAACATAAGACTGCAAACACTGGCCAGTCTGCAGATAACCTTCAGGTGGGAGTTTCCTCAGACACATAACACTGTCATGACATGTATTAAATCATGTAGACCAGCCATATCCACACAAAACCTGTTAAATAAATATTACTCCAAATGCAGAAGAGCAACACTTACATTCTGTAGTCATGTCTGGAACATCCCACTCCTATTTGTTGGCCTGTGCCCACAGTGTATGTTGCTAAAGATATATCCCACTACCATCTGTGATGCTGTTTGTCAAATACTGACATGAACTCCTGCTCACAGTGAATGAAAAGGGCCAACACCCACATGATGTTCCTAGCTAAAGGAGTGTGTTTCCATACAACTGGCTATGGGAATATTACCACAGCTGTTCCACATGCAATTAGCTAGTGGGGGACTGCAATTCATGCAGAGGCCATCAGCTGATCATGAGTATCACTTACAAAACACAAGCTGCTGCCTAAGCAAAGCAGTTGTATTTCTCCACATCCTCCAGAGAGGGAGTGCGAGAGACAGACAGCGACAAAGTAAGACAGGGAGGAGGTGGAAGAGTAAAACCTGAGTATGTTTGTGTTACACACTTAGCAGTACGGGGTTTCAAACCCCTGCCTGTCTATGCATTGCCATCTCCTGTCTATGCAGTTATTGCATGTGCCACAGAGGTTACATGTTGGGGAGTTCACCAATGGTATATTTCATGGTGAGTGACATCTGCAACAGTGATAAAGGAGGGATAAGGTAGGTGTAGTACACATGCCTGTCCACATGAACAGGTTTCAAGGTTGACACAGCCACACTCTCTCAGGGACTCACACACATTATCACATTTGGCAAGGTCAGGATTAGACTTCCTAACTAGCTAGTTTGCCACAATACAGTAATATGCAGGTATCACATACACCACAGGTGTTATCAGGATGATATATGGGCAAAGAGTATGTAAAGGTGTCTGACATCAGAAGGCATGCTTCAGTAGGTCAACGGGAGGTGTAGTGAGTGTGAAAGGTGTCCAAATCATTATATTCCACACACATACAGACACAGGTTTGCCAGTGCTAACATGCATGTGTGCATTGCTTCACAGGTGTGTAGTGGTTGACTGTGCCAGAATGCTGTATAAGGCTATGTAAAGGGTGCACCTTGGCATCAGGCCACATGACAATGGTCTTCAGTGTGGCTCAGGGTTGTAGTGTCTGGATTGGCCCACACAGGTAGGTATTGTATCAACTATCTAGTCATCTTGATTACTATTGTGGGTGGCCAGTGCTGTGCAATGCTTGCCATGTATGTGTTCTATATTCCATGACATGGACAGTGTCTGGGATGTACACACATCCCACATGCATGTTCTGTGACATGTGGAAGTCTACCTGGGGTGTCTGGGGTATGTTGGGTAGATAGAATGTCATCATCAGATGTGCCATTCCTGATCTCATGTGGTGAGAAATGGCAATGTACACCAGGTTGATTCTGCACCTTCATTGACAGCATGATACAGGTATTCCCTGTTGTCAGTGGCATCTATCCATACATGACATGTGTATAAGGCATGGCATGTCCTTTGTGGGTTACATTTGCTGGCTCTACAGATGTTGCAGGCATCCAGTGGGGAACGTAGTCAAGGAGCACTGTATGCAATGATTTGTCTATTGTAGGGATGGGACAGGGTGCCATATCCTCTGTAGTTCACTGCAATCACACCATGGTTACTATCTGTGGGCAATATGCAGGGAACTACTAATATAGTGGTTGTTGCTTAGCCGAGTGTGTTTGTGTATGAGACATGGGTGGAGAGTGTTCTCTGGGTAATACAAGGGTTGCCTATATTGTTCGCCAAGCCATGATGTCACATGTAGGAGTATGGATGGTTTACTCCAGCCTCTCTTCTGTTTGACATCTGTTATCCTTGTAAGGTGGACATTGTGAAATATAATAGGCCCACCATACACACTCACAGCTACCTCCACACAGGGTATGTATGACAACACACACACACACACACACACACACACACACACACACACACACACACACCAAATCTTACAGTTGCCATGTCTGGGATTAGAATTCCTACCTAACTAGTATATCACACTACATCATTATGCAGTTATAGCTTATGCCATGGAGATTACTGGTCTAGTCCTTCCCCAAAGGTGTATTGCAAAGTGAATGACATCAGCAGGCTTACCAAATAATGCAATGGAAGTTGTAGTGACTGTGAATGGCCTCAAAAGCATTGACCCCTACACAGTCAAACAAACACACACACAAACCTTAACACTTGCCATGTCTGGGATTAGAGCTCCTACCTAACCAATACTTCACACTACAGCATTATGCAGTTATAGCATGTGCCACAGAGATTACTGGGCTTTTCTTTCCTCAAAGGTGTATTTCAAAGTGAATGACATCTGCAACCTTGGCAAGGTTGGGCAATGGAAAGTGTAGTTCACAGGTTCATAGGTTCATAGGATGGTACTACACTATCGGCCCTAGAGCCCATACATGCCTAGACATGATAATTCTCTGGCTATGTCTTCCCACAATATTTACTTCTCTGGACCCTTGTCTAGCAGGGCAGCTGACATGATCCCCGGGGTCAATTTCCTATCACCCATCCAATTGTCCAGGTTCCTTTTGAAGAGTGCCAAAGAGGCACTCTGCTTGACATGTATGGGCAGTCTATTCCAGAGTCTGGGGAGTCTCTGGGTGAGGAACACATCCCTCCAGCATGTATTGTTCATTGTGATGACAAGATTTGGATCCCTGGAGCATGTGGCTGTGAGCGTTTGGAATTCTTTAAGTGTAGCATGTCCAACAGCTGTGGGTTTGACATGGCATGGTATGTTAAGCAGAGATCACTTCTGAGAACACAATATGTGGCAGAGTATAGCTGGATGATTTTCAGAGGGTCAGCATGGGGCATCTGGTTTAGGCCTGTGATTCATTTTTTGAGGTATGTCTGCAGCCTTTCTAGTTGTTGCAGATGTCTTGTGAGCTACATACACAATGGGCCATTGCAGTCTGTACTGAGTCTACTGAGAGATGACTACAGTGGGACAATGGCCTCCTTTTCCTGGATGTAAAACCCTTAGTGGTGAAGTGTGCCACATAGGTGGATTTCCTAACTGTTGTGGCGATGTGGTTATCAAAGGTGAGACCATTGTCCACCTGTATCCCTAAATCTATTATCACACTTTAGGTGTTTAGTCAACTGCCACCTATGTGGTACTTCACAGGTACATGTCCCTTCCCAAAGGGGATAACTATAAATATTCTTGGCATTGATCTTGAGGCCATAGCTCATGCACCAAAGCCTGTATTTCTGCAAGGCCTTTCTGTAGAATATCCACATCATGTGGGGATTCAATATTGGCTCCCAGTATGCAGCCATCTACAACCTTTGTTTGTCAGAGTCCCTTACTGTTGGACTGTACGTCAGAGCAGTAGATGCCAAACAAGGGTGGTGCCAGGACTGAACCCTAAGGTACTCCAACTATCACTTTTGTGGGGCTTGGGTTGGTGTCACCTACATTTACAGTGTGGGCTCTGTCAGTACAGCAGTTGGCAGCTCATCGGGTGACATAGGGATTAATGGCCAGCTTGATACATTTATATATGATTCCAGAGTGGAGGATTGTGTAGAAGGCCTTGGCAAGGTCCAGATATGCTGTGTGAATCACCTTACCCTCGTCCACAGCTCTGGAGACAGATTCACAGTTGTCAATCAGGTTGAGGTGACATGATCATCCCTTAACAAACCCAACCTGGTTGGGGTCCAGTTTTGGCAGGTTGCCAATGTCTTTGTTTTAATTTCCATTATAATACTTCCATGGCCTTGCAGATCAGGCACATCATACTGCTGGGGCTGTACTTCCCAGGATCCAAGGTGGATCACTACTTGTGGACTGGGATAACTGTAGCTGTGCGCCACACAGTGCGCATAAGGCCTGAGGTGTGGTTATGATTAGATGTGGCAAATAGGTGAGGTGCCAGTTCATTTTGTAGCTCATGTAGTACACAGCCAGGGATGTTGACTGGTCCTATGGCTGCTGTTGTCTTAGCTCTGGAGAATGTGTTTTTTACCTATGTGGCCATTATTACCGGAATCTGGCAATCTTTCCATGTTGAGATGGGCTCTTTGGAGGGTGAGAGGGGGTGCAGTTGGCATTGAATCAATCTGTCAGGATATTGGCAATATGCTTGGGAGCAGTATATTTAATACCATCCTATTGTAGCTCAGAGCAGATCTGAGCATTGCCATTTAGATTCCTAACATAGCTATGGAATGGCTTGCAGTTGTCTTTGAGATCTTTGGCTATATTATGTCCATAACTAGCTTTGTTGAATGTTATGAGGGATCTCTGCTTCTTACTGTGGTTGGTAAGAGAATATTTTGCATCCTAGAAATTCCACCGTTTCTGCAACAGTTTCCTTATTTTGTTGTACAATATGTTTATGGCAGGGGGCCTGCACATTGGCTTCCCTTTCTTGGTGGGAAATGTCTTGGTTCTATATTGGATGGCATGATTCATGCACAACTGGATGTGCTGATACAGTCCCTTCATGTAGGATTCAGCAGTCATCCCTTCAGTTCCCATCTGCATAAGTGTCATGACGTTAGTCACGTCTGACGTGTGTAGCATGACACTGGCTTTGGAGATGTGTGTTACGGAGGTCTCCTTACTGGGGTGTGGGGGAGGGATGTTGATGTTAAGGGTGATTAGCTCATGAGCAGACCTGACCACTGATGGGGTGACTATAGGTATGGAGCATTGATTTTCCATGTTGGCAATGACCAGGTCCAGGATATTTGAGCTCCTGGTGGGACTATGGGTTACTTGATCCAGGGCATTGGGAATTATGACTTCCAAAAACCGTTTGGCACACGTGTTGGTACACAAGTATTTTTCCCAGTTAATGGCAGGGTAGTGTACGTCACCCAGTATTAGGGTGTTTGCTTGTATCATAATATTTCACAGTATGTTTCAAAAGCTGTAGTGGGAATCATGGGGCATGGTGGGGGATCTGTAGCAAGCTATACAATTTGGATTGCAGTCTGACCTACTGTTTGTTGCATCAGGGGTATTTCAGACATATTATGTTGGGCAAGTAGCCTGGTGGTGTGAATATCCTTGGTGAATATGGGCATTCTTCCACCTTTATTGTTTTGGTGACCATCAGGTGTAGTGAGAGCTGTACCTGGTATTGCAGGGGTGCTCTCTGGAGCCTTGGATCAGGTCTCTGTTAATGCACAGTTTTCAATGTGGCCACAAGAACATTGATCCCCATCCCACCACACACACACACACACACACACACACACACACACACACACACACACACACACACACACACACACACTTGCCATGTCTGGGAATAGAACTCTTACATAACTAATACATTTTACTACAACAGTACACAGTTATAGCACATGCCATGGAGCTTACAGGGCTACTCTTTCCCCAAAGGTGTATTTCAAAGTGAATGACATCAGCAAGCTTGCCAAAGTAGGGCAATGGAGGTTGTAGTGACTGTGAATGGCCTCAAAAGCATTGATCCCTACACAGATAAATACACACAAAGTTCTACAGTTGCCATGTCTGGGAATAGAAACTCCTACTAAACTAGTATATCACACTACATCATCATGCAGTTATAGGATGTGCCACAGAGAATACTGGGCTACCCCTTTCCCAAAGGTGTATTTCAAAGTGAATGACATCAGCAGCCCTGCCAAATTAAGGCATTTGAATTTGTAGTGAGTGTGAATGGCCTCAAAAGCATTTGATCCCTACACACACACACACACACACACACACACACACACACACACACACACACGCACACACACACACACACATTCACACAGAGTTGACATGTCTGGGATTATAAATTCTACCTAACTAGTACATCACACTACAGCATTACACCATTATGGCATGCACCACGGAGATTACTGGGCTACTCCTTCCCCAAAGTTGTATTTTAAAGTAAATGACATCAGCAGCCCTGCCAAAGTGTGGCATTTGAAATTGTAGTGAGTGTGAATGGCCTCAAAAGCATTGACCCCTACACAGACAAACACACACACAGTTGCCATGTCTGGGATTAGAAATTTTATCTAACAAGGTACATCACCCTACAGCATTATACCATTATAGGACATGCTACAGAGATTACCTGGCTACTTCTTCCCCAAAGGTGTATTTCAAAGTGAATGACATAAGCAGCCTTGCCAAAGTAGGGCATTTGAAATTATAGTGAGTGTGAATGGCCTCAAAAGCATTGATCCCTACACAGACACATACAGTTGTCCTGTCTGGGAGTAGAACTCTTACCTAACTAGTACATGACACTACAGAATTAAGCAGTTGTAGGACATGCCACAAAGATTACTAAGTTACTGTTTCCCCAAAGGTGTATTTCAAGGTGAAGATATCAGCAGGCTTGCCATAGTAGGGTGATGGGGAGTGCAGTGTGTGTGCATGGACCATAACCCATTCATCTAGAGGCAGACACACAACACTCAGGCACACACAGGTTTATATTCCACAGGTACATGTATACAACTGCTAGATGATTACTGACTTGTACAGTCATGTTACACTGTTAGCACAAGCACCACAGACACTATAGTGCTGACGGATACCAGAGGCAAATGTCTATGGTGATTGACATTTGCATATCATGTGGTTTTAGCCAAATGGATGTGTGCTGGGTGAGACAGGCCTCATGATGGGAGGCTCTTTGTCACTGTCTGTCACTCTCTTCCACACGTCTGTGTATGTGTAATTTTGGCTTATTATAGTGTGTTGTCCTCAGATATATGTGTGTATTCCTGTTCAGTGTGTGTGTGCAAAGCATGACTGGTGTGTACTGAGGAGTGTGTGTGCACTAACATCTGTGACTGTCAGATATGTATAGTCCACTATTGTTGCCAGACATGTGCTTTATTTCTGTAAGTGTGGGGGAATGCCCAGTATGACCTTCTGTACTGAATGTGTGAATCCATTCCAGGTAAATTGTACTCCAGTAAAGGCTTTTTTGTTCTACATCTACAGCTAGCAACCTGTTTTTGTGGGATATCTGTAGATCAGTTGACAATATGGGGTTAAAATGGGCAAAGGATAGTGGGTTACTGTAGGTAATTATGTCTGTGCTGCTTCTGCTACATGTTCTTGGTGTTAGCAGAGATATTCAGACATATGTACTGTTTTCCACTGTGATGTTTTATGTCATCAAGTACTGTCAGGTATACATATTTCTTGCAGTGATGCCCTGGGGAACACAGGGTGAATGCAGTTGTGTCTAGTATTGTGGCCTGCAGCCTACATATTCTTGCACAATCATTTCATCTGGAGGGGAAGCTGCAGACACTTGCTGCTGGGTCTGTGTAAATGGGTAAGCATCTTGGTACAGTGGTGGCTGAGGATCCCATGCTTGTACATTCATCAATGTGACAGTATGGCTATATCCTGCTGTGGCCATATCTCACAACTATACAGATTCACACGTTACCCCGAGGCAGGGGTCATAATTCTGGACAATACCCCTTCACATTGTGGTTTACAAGCAGGTATGTAGCCACCCATTCCTGTGTTTGCAGGCAGGGATAGTATGTGCACACGGCTGAGCTTTGGACTTCACACACTCCATGCCATCCATGCTCCTACCCCCCTCTATTATTTTATCCTCTTCCAAACATTATGCAAACATTATCTGATAAGTTCCCTATAGGTATCACCTCATCCCAGCAGTAATTCTGTGTTGGTCCACAGTTCATGCAGTAGGACATGGTGGACATGTTACTGGGATTACTCCACATGGCCTTGCATTTAGGTTCTGTGGACTGTGTTATGGTGTTATTAGGGAGTCCATGACATAACATACATTGGCAGTATGGGTGAGACACAGGCCTTTGGCAGAGGACTGAACACCATTTGGTAGTGATGCAGGCCAGCTGTAGCAGGCCATTGCATTGTGTCTCTCCTACAGTCCCAGACTGCAATACACTATATTCTCTTGGGGTGACAGGGTAGGTGTGCAAGGTGTTAATGCCAATACTTTCTGTCATTACTGATCCAGGGGTGTGGATGCTGAAAGGTTGCTGCTTACAGCTAGGGACACACCTACATGGGATACCTGTTTTGCATGCTGCATTCTTTGGCTATTGCCATACAGAGGTGGGGATCATATTGTACTCATTCCCAACAGCAGGGATAAGACCAGAGAGGTACCTGTGGGTGATGGTGGGATGAGCTGGGTGCATGTGTGCTATGGAAACTACTTACATCTGACTCACAGATATGCATGGGACATTCCACTTATGCTGGCTTGTGCAGGAACATCATCTGCTTCTCAATACTTCATTTCTGTGACCTTTGTGGTCTGCCAGTGTTTGGCCAGATGACATTGGTATTCCCTATTACAAGCCCAACTAATGTGCTGCTAACCTGTATGTACAATTCCAAAGGTGTGTCCATTTGACAGTTACATATTATACACTGTCTGTCTGGGGTACTTCCCCCTGTGTACTGTTTGTATGTCTGGGCCCACATTCATGCCATGTCCATCTTTTAGATGGTGACACATATTACTTCCAAACATTTACTATGGTTTACTGCTGGAATGTGTTTTGTTTTTGGCACTGCAGTTGTGAGAACTTGGCCCCGTCATCGGCAGTATTGCCCAATGGCCACCAAGACAAACCTCACCATGCATACATACTGAGCACTCTCACACAATATGCAACACACACCAACCTATCACACGCAGCCCTGCATATTGTACACATGCTACAATCTATCCTGCTACCTTGGCCAGCTCAGGTATTCTGTGCTCCACTGTTATTATACCTACACATACATGTTACTACATTTTTACATAGGATTTGGGGGGGCACAACTGACACTTGTACACATTTACTATGACTGCACTGGTATTTCAGGTACTCCATTTTGTTCTGTATTTTGACCTGTCATGCTGACTAGAGGCATATCAGTGTACTACAGGTCTTAGGTTTGATTGACCTGCATTTCGGTTTCTGACTTCTTACCACTCAGAACTAACATTGCACTGCCTGACCTGTTGTAGTCTGTCTGTGTAGGTCTGGAGGGGGGCTGTTCTCCATAGCCATCAATCAGGGGCCTTAGCACAGCCTTTGTTTGTGTTTGTCTATGCTTGCCCTGCTGGCTGAGACTGTTGCTGGGTATGTGAGCCTCCCTGACTGGCATGTGTGTGTCCTATGCACACACATGCAGCCCACCACATTTCCTGCAGTGAGGTTTGTCACCTTGTCTAGTACTGGGTACTATGGTGACACCAGTATTTGTTACAGATCTCATGCTGCCACTATAGGTGTTTACTATCTGCTGGCATCCCATTCAGTCACCCGATTCCCTTACATGCTCACATCCATACCATAGATACAAGTAACAAAACATCCTACTCCATTCAGCAATTGATAAAGAGAGTGACATACCTTGTGGCTGTGCCAGTATTAAGGATGGTGCTGGAGGGCTGACTATGTCAGATGCACATGGCGTACTCCCTGTACATGGTTAAGCAAAGGTTGTGTCATGTTTGGCATCCCTTTTACTGTATGCGTGTGTCAGAGAGAGGTGTCATCCCATGGGTTCCTACAATGTCAGTGTATGTGCTATGCATTGCCTCTTTGCCACAGCCTGGGCATACTGGGCACACCTCCTTCTGCTACTGGGGCAGGCTCAGGTTGTTCCTACTCTGAGTCACTCTGAGCCTGTGCAGGCCTTGGCAATGGTGGGGGGCTGTGTGGCCCTGCCCTGTGCTGTTCCTGCTGCAACTGTTCCTACAGGATCATATTGTGTAGCATGGCACATACGATGACAATTTGGGTACATGTAGCTGGTGAGTCCTACAAGGCTTCACCGGATGTGTCCAGGCACTGGAACCGTGACTTGATCATTCCAAGCACATGCACTATTATGATTCTGGTCTCTGCGTGTGCCTCATTATGGAGTTCTTGTTAAGGTGTGTGTGCATTTCTGATGGGTGTCATTAGCCACGGCTCCAGTGCATAACCAGCATCCCCCACTAGGTGGCCGTAAGGGATGTCCCCATTGGCAAATCTCTGGTACAGCTGCATCATATGCCAGATGTAGGAGTTGTGATAGTGTCCAGGGCAGCCAGCACACATATTCATTATAATGCCCTGGGCATCACACACAACCTGGCAGTTGATGGAGGGGAAGCCCTTGCGGTTGATGTAGATCCTACCCCACTCACTGGGTGGTGCTTTGATGCATATGTGCTTGCAGTCTATAGCACCCACTTCCTCAAGGTATTCTGCTATTTGGTGAACGAGACGCATATTGCTGGTCAATGCCTCATGGCTGTTGTGGAAATATACGTGCTCACAGGCATGTGCTGACATGGCATCCAGGAACTGGTGGAGTACCCTGGATGCTGATGCCTGTGAGATCCCCATGATACCCCCGTTGCCATTTGGAAGGTACCTGTGGCTAGTATTCTTAGGCCTACACATACCTTGGTATTCACTGAGATGGTTTCCTCTCTGTTGGTTCTGTGTATGAGGTGTGGCCGGCATAGCTCAACAATTTGCTGTAGGAGGTCCCTGTCCACCCTATAGCACTCCACTATCTCCAGCTCATGTAGCCCCTGGTAGGTTACCCTGGGTATGTACACTCTTTTCCTTCTCCTCACTATGGGTTGGTCATCAGCATTCTCATCCTCACCACCCTCAGCCTCTTCCACATGTTGATTTATGATGGCTGCTGCAGCCCCTATCATTTTGTTGCTTTTGTTTGGTAAAATTTCCCCGCTTGTGTACACCAGTGGTGTAGAGTTTGTGGGAAAAACCAGAGGGAAAGATGTTTGCATAGTTTATAGTGGTCTGCTGGGCTGGGCTGCTTTTTGTATAATTATCTGATTCAGATACATTTCACCTGCCAGCTATGCTAGCTCTCCATGATTACCTTCCTACTACAGTTTTCCCCTCCCATTGCCTTCCTGTTTAAACCCGAGGCGCGCTGCGCAAACACAGTACTCAAATGTGCACAAAGCTGCTATTTCCTGGTTTACTTTTCTTTTTCTTTTAAAACACAGAGCGCGGCACGCACACCCGCTTAGGCAATGTAAAGAGTGCTAGGCAGCCTCAGACACACCACCTTGCTTAGCTCTGCTAAGCTAAGAGCAAACCCAAGCCACAGGGCTCCAATAAGCTTAAAGTATGCCTGACACATCTCTCTACGATGTCAGCTAGCTCTTAGGCTTGCACCATGGTCTTCCTGCACTGACACGGTAGGGTGCAGGCTTGCCATGATGGGGGATCTAGGATTCAGTATCATTCCCCTCATTTGCATAGGATTGTCTGCTAATACCTAGTTACAAGTTTGACACTGAGCCTTCCCCCTTAGCAACCACTATTCACTTGCCATGTTGTCTACTGCCTGCCATTGTGTATAATGGAAAAATTGTGATTTTAGATAGAATGCTTATTTCAAGTTTTTTTTATTTTCAACCCAATCCCATTTGCGTGCCGCTGCCCTACGCTTAAACAGCTGAAATCGGCTAAAAAAAAAAATAAACGTTTTTTTTTATTTTTTTATTTTTGCAACTGTTTTCCATGCCAGTGGCCATATATTTGGCAACTGGCATGCTTTCTACATTATATACACCCTTTATATGGCTCCATTTTATAGTTTGCAGAAATGTACTTGGTTACTAACCGTGTACATTTCTGCAGACTACACTAGTCCTACACGGCCAGCTGCCAGCTTCCTGGATCACAAATTCACCTCATTTGCATGGTTTTCACCTGCAAATGAGGTAATTTGCATACAGGAGCTGTGTCTGTGCAGGAATAGTGCAGGAGCGCTCGTGCACATCCTGGGAGCTTATTCCTGGATCACACGGCAGTCATATTGCCTCCAGCAGCTCCTGCATTATTCCTGCATGCTGTGCAGAGCTTGCTGAATCCTGGGGTATATGTAAGTCATTCACATCATGGACGTACCTGGTCAAACATATTTTATGGATTTTGTAAATAATGTTCCCTTGAATAGCTGCACAGACAGTTCTTTACTTAGGTCTACTGTGGTCTTGTGTTTTTTATAAGCTAATCAATAGAGAAAAATCTTAATAATCTGCAGTTGCTTAACAAGCAGTGGTCTAGACCAACAAATTTCACACTTCTGTCTGAGTTTTGTCAATCTGTTTAAGCTGCTTTAAAGCAAAGATACATTTCTCTATATACAAGACTCAGAGGATACTGGTTGTAGTTCCATTGTGATCCAATGATTGTGCTTCATATTTATTTATTTCTGGCACCACACTAGTTCAAAAGGCTCAGTTTTATGCCACTAAGGTGAACTGCTTTTTGGACTTAGTGTTAGGACTTACATCTGTTATTGACAGAATACACTAGAGTATTTCCATTAAAGATTTACAAAATGGCATGGCTTTGAAGAAAACTGATGAATATGCAAATTCTTTCAGTATGAGTAAGTAATTCCTTAAAGTCACATGTTGTTATTCTTTCAGCTTTTCCTGGGTTAGGGGTCATCACAGCGGAACTCTGGTGTACTAATGATTCGCAGTAGATTTTTTTACGGGTGCTGAGGTGCCAGCTCGATGCCCAACCTTCAGCGAAGGCATGCCCATTCTACGCATGTCTTTTGAATGCCACTCGACCATGGGGAGGACATGCAGACTCCACACAGAAGGCACTCCAGCCTGAGAATCGAATGGGAGAACCTCTTGCTGTGAGGCAACAATGCTACCGCTGCACCACCGTGGCTTAATTCCTTAAAGTCACATAATTTACAAATAATAAGTGATGGTTGGGACCAATACTCATGTGTCCAACTTTCAGTCAGTTTCCTTTACCATTGTAACAGACAGTTTCCAATATGTTTCACAAAATCAAGCAAAAACATTTGGTCAGTCAGAGGATAGACAAATTATTTATTAAATACATTTCTGGCCTGTTTTCCACTGGTGAATAAATTGATAAATAATACTTTACTAAGATGAACTCTCAATATATTACTAATCCATCCTGTACAAAGCTTTAGATAGACATTTTAAGTACTACAAACTAAATAAAAATATAAAATTCCTAACTGCAATTTTTACATGTGCAACAATACTAAATTAAGGAACTATGTACATTTTGTTTAAGAAAAGCAATACTGTAGAACAGATGCATGTGAAAGGTAAATAAATTTAAACTAGAAATGCCTACTTTATCACACTTTCCAGACTAGCAGCATACCTTTTTCATTTATGTTTTACTTGCTTGTGTACCCTACTCATTTTAAACTGCTATTGACAATTGACTGATAATAATGTTATTTAAATCGGTACTGTCTCTAAAAGTCTAAAGCTGATTCTTTGAGACCTGATAGTTTGAAGAAAAAAAACAGGATTTTGAAATTAAAAAGACAGTGAATTCTGAAAGCTGATGTCAAAACTGTTAAGCCTTTTTTTATTTGGGGACTTATTACACCTACATCAGCCTCAGCCATGGCACTTAATATATACTAAATCCAATGTCATTGTTCTTTGGAGTGTGGGAAATAATCAGATGTACTGTAAACATGGACATGATAAATGTAAATTCACATTCAAACTTTCTTTGTGGGGTCCAGAAAGCTATATTTGAAAGTTGTTCTTTAGTACCGTGGAAGGGGGAACATGGCTATGTATAGAAGACCAAAATGTGAAATCATTTTTTTTACAATATAATGCAATGCTGAAATCAACACCTCACTGAATTTGGTGATGGCAGGTAAGTGTGCAATATTTTTGCAGTAGGAGTGGTCACAAAGACTTGCTTCTTCCGTGAGGCTGTTAGATTTCAGAAATTAAATAATTAGGTAGTGGGGAAATTAGGGTTTGATGGTACTTATCTTAAAGAATCAAATTTTGCATTTATTTGCAGATGTCAACTCTAATCTTCTTCTGGTTTTCCCAGTTAGGGGTCACCACAGCGGATCATCTATCCGCTCATGATTGGCAATGGAGTTTTACGGTGTCGAGTTGCCAGCCCGGCACCCAACCTTCCACAGAAAGCACACACATGCACACACTCACACCTAGGACCAATTTAGAGTGCCCAATCCACCTACACCATGTATTTGGGATGTGGGAGGAAATCAGAGCACCTGGAGAAAACCCACGCAACCGCAGGGAGGACATGCAGACTCTGCACAGAAGGCTCCCCAGCTGAGGATTGAACCAGAGAACCTCTTGCTGTGAGGTGGCAACGCTAACCACTGCACCACTGTGGATGTCAACTCTAATGAATTTCAAATTTAAAACATCAGGATTCAGTGATTGGCATAAACTCCAGGGAGCACAAAGGATGACCATCAATCTTGTTTTACTATGCATTTTTGGAGTTTAATTTTTTTTTATACTATGTATGGAGTTAAGAAGGAAATGTGGAGGTTACAGGTGCTGCTGATGATCCCAGTGATTATAGGCACAACAGTGGAGGTGCCAAGATGAAATCATCCAGTGTTTTACTTGGCATTCATTTAACAAAGTAAAATGTTGAGCATATCAAAACTGAATGCAAGGAATATAGTCTGCGTAAGACATGCATAAATCTGAGAAGACAACACTGTGAAGATGATTAGCAGTAGTTACTTAAAATAGGTATGTGACATCAAGAAGCATTCAGAGGAGGGACATAGCTTTTAGACGGCATTAATAGAGGGCTGACCAGACTAAAATATAAAATGTCTGTATGGCTAGAAATGAACAATCAGCTAGGTGTACAGTATAATGCCTAGTGCAAGTGTTCAAACCTTTAAATGAAGGTAACAATACTTGGAATGATGCACAGATAGGAGCTGGGAAGGATAACAGGTCTGCTGTATATAGCACAGAGACAGCATGTAGGACCATGAGTTAGTGTTACATACTTGAGGGGGACAAAGTGGATGGAATGTGGCTATGTCATTAATGCATTTATTATGAACAAACAATGCAGACAAAGTACATTTCTTAAAGTTCAAAAGCATAAAATCAGGAGAGTGAGCATACATTCAGTTTGAAACTGAAGAGTTTTAGGATATGTTAGGAAGCACTTTACTACTGGGTCATAGGTACATGCTTTTTGTTTACTCGTCAAAGAGGAGATTAGGCTGATAGAAATATCAAATTCAGATCAGTGAAAAGTAAGGCAGTCATAAATGTTGAAATCCATGTATTAGGAATAGTCTGCTGAGAACTAATGGCTTTACTGCTACTTTTCATACTTTATTGTGCAGCAGTTTGAAAGAAATAGTTCTGTGATTCAGATTGTTTTTATTTATTTTAATGCTTTTGAAATGTTCTGACACTAAAAAAAATAAACATATTTATTTTATTTTACTGGACAGGGTTAGATCCACTGGAACACTGGTCTATT
Organism: Protopterus annectens; assembly: GCF_019279795.1. Lineage (NCBI taxonomy): Eukaryota > Metazoa > Chordata > Ceratodontiformes > Protopteridae > Protopterus > Protopterus annectens. Next base: position 744,073,218 of record NC_056734.1, on the reverse strand, counting down.
TTAAAGAGAAACCCTTGATGGTGCATATACTGACTAATGGTAATTTGCACAAAACGGGTCTATATTAGAACACTGAACATTTAAAATGTCGAGTGTTCTAATATCAACCCGTTTTCAGTGAACACTGAAAATATCGAAGAAACAGAAAAACAAATTTTTTCCTAGGGAAAGAATTTGGTTGTCCATTTCTGTTGCTTCAGTATTTTCAGCACTCTGGTGGAAAGTTATGGGTCGGGTTCAGGTAAGTGTGCGATTGTGTGGACATGATGGTTAGGGCGGGTTAGGTGAGTTAGGGTTAGGGCACGGGTCAGGTAAGTGTGCGATTGTGTAGATGTGAGGGTTAGGGCGGGGTTGGCGAGTTAGGGTTAGGGTGCGGGTGAGGTCACTGTGCGATAGTGACGGACCTTAGGGTTAGGGTTTGGGTTAAGGTAAGTGGATAGTTACTGGTGTATGTATAGTTTAGTGTAGGGTTAGGTGTAAGAGTTTAGGTGTATGTGTGTGGATTGCTGTTAGTTTGGTGGGCTTGTGTTGTGTGTATGTGTTTTTGGAACAGCAATTTTTTTTTCCCTAGGAAAAAATTTGCTGTTCTGTATGTTCAATGTTTTGAATTTTCGATTGATAGGGTTCAATATTACAACACATGACATTTTGAATGTTTGGTGTTCTAATATAGACCCGTACAAAACTCCAGGGAAATTACTTTACTCATTTTTATCAAATTGTAGTATTGCAGTTCTTAATTCTGTACAAATTTCAATACATTTTTCTCTATGGTTCTATAGAACTACTATCCAGATCAGCTGCTTTTGGCATACAGCTGAAGAGACTGTCTGAATACCTAGCAGGTTTGTTAAAAATACTTAAAAATGGTGAATATTAATACCACATCACTTAATGTAGCAGTTAAATATTTGGCTTGTATTTCTACATGATTCCTGTTACTTGCAAGTTGATCCTAGGGTGTCCTACTTAATTGGAGATCAGGATAACTACACAATATCATTTAATAATCCAGCAAAGTATCAGAAAGAAAATGTACTACTCACATCTTTTAAACTTATGAATATCTAAAAATGTCAGGTCAGCATACCTGGCTGAAATGGTTCTTTGATGCTTTGTTTTATTGCTATGCATCACGATTCATAAATCAAGCAAAGTTTAAGATGATATATAAAATATTTTAAGTTAAACTTTGCCTGATTTATGAATCATTTTTTAAGACTACATATAAGGCAACACAGTGGCACAGCGAATAGCATTGTCACGTCACAGCAAGAGGTTCTCTAGTTCAATTTTCAGCCGAGGTACCTTCAGTACAGAGTCTGCCTGTGTTTTTATGGGTTTCCTCTGGGTGCTCCAGTTTACTGCCCCATTCCAAAGACATGACTAGGTAGACTGGACTCTTTAAACTGGTGAAAGGTGACCATGCAAGTGAGTGGTGGAAAAGAACAGCTGTGGTGTGGTTAGCCTCATCTTAATGTGAACATTGGCTCTAGGTGATTGTCACTGTTGAGGTGTCACCCTAATCCATGTGCAAAAATGGGAAAAAGGACTGAGGATGGATGGATTTTTAAGACTACATATCTCTTACTCTTTCTTTCACTTTTATCAATTTCAAGTCTACCACAACTACAGCAAGTTCTAGTATTTTAAGTTATTGTTTTTCAACTTAAAGGTGATATTTTCAAAATACTAAGGCAGAACAAGGAAGTCATATACTGTGTTAGTCACAGTAAAAGCAGAAGTTGTATAGAACAGGGGTCTTAATATTCATTGTCAATAGCTGGAAGACATTTTTAAGGAGTAACACATTACTTTTTTTTTTATCAGTGGGTTATACTGAGCAACTAAATGCAAGTTTGAAAAAAACTATGGCTGTGTCATGTTGATCATATTTAGCTGGAAGCTTAAAAATATGACTTTGTACCTTTGACAATATTCAGTGTACACAATTTTATTTTGTGAATTGAACTTAATTATGACAGAAGCATAACTTTATATCCAACTGATTCAAAGCAAACTCATAGACAATGGAAGACAAAGTACAAAAATACCATTTACTAAATTATTGTTTTTGTCCAGTTTCTGCTTGCATTCATTTAAATAGGTACAAATCCGATAAGGCATTACAAAGTTACAATGAAATGTATATTTGTTGAATTATTATGCTACTTTGTCTGCATTCTGAATGGAATAAATTGCTATATTCTGCTATCTGAATGAGATATACTCCTTTTTCATCTCAAAAGATTAATTGCACTTCTGGGAAATGTATGTACAGTATGTAGTTTCATTTTCATTTTACAATAAGAAAGTCTCTTTTTTATCTTAAGGATCATTCCTAGGGTGACAGTTTCATTCCAGTACTGGTTTTGATGAAATTGCAACTATTTTATAATGATAAAAAACATACATTAAAATGATTTCAAACTATATAGACTTTACTAAATGAGAAAATTGATTCACAAAATGAAAGGTCGTACGAAATGTGGAAGCTACATATTTTAAAAAATATTTTTGTTTTCATGCATTATTTGGGGTTCATTTTAAGTATTATATTATTTTAGAGAATAATTTTTGTTTATATCTAGATTAAGTGAAGCACATAATATAGCAGGAATAAAGATTGACAATTATTTGTTTAGTAACAAAGATAGCTTAGCTTACCTTTCACATCTGTCCAGGTCAGGTTGCCTCAGGAAGTTTCTCTCAGAATACACAATTTTATTATGAATTGGGAATATACCACCTATAGTAATATATCCACTCTTAGTATAAGCCTGAGTGTTTTGCCTCCTTAGCTGGCAGCCGTTTGCCTTCTTCATTACAAATAATGCCTGGACCTCTATCAGAGAAGCTGTTACTAAGAACAGTATCATGCTATTATAACAGCTATTTACAAAAATAATGTCAAAGTGTTTATTCCCTCCTTTAAACATAAATTTCAAAGAGGAATAATACAAAATTGTCACTTGCTAACTAGTTATAGTTTTTGTCAAGTAATGCAATAAAATCAGCATATTAAAACACTTGTTATTTTAAGATGGTACATTATGATAACATAAACCACACCATAAAGCACTTGAATTTAGATTTATACAATACAAAGGTAAGGGAAATGGCTATCAGAGAATGACTATCTCCCTGCTCAGACCTTATCTTCTTCTGAATAAATCACTTCAAGTTCAGCCTTTATCACTTCATCACATCAGATCAATATCTCTTGAGAAACATTAAACTACGCAATTCTGACAGTTAGCAATTAAGCTAAATAATTTATTTGGAAATATATTTAAATATATACATGATACATCCCATTGAGACTGCTTCTTAATAATGGTGTTCAACTCATCATTTAGAAGTTTGTTTTTCAAATTGGTAGATAAGAGATATATTATTTAGTTATTTTTATCTCGTCATCTGAATAATGATGTTTTTAAAATATCCAAAAGATTGACATCTGCAAAATGCATATGATGGGTACAGCATACTATGATTGATCTGTTTGCTGTCTTTTACCCAGAGACAATTATTTGTGAGATAGTCAAGAAGGACTAGTTTATAACTAGTAGGCCAGGTTCTTTTGACAATTTCTTACTGTATTCTTGTAGCATACCTTGATCTTTCTGAGGGACAAAACATAGACCATTTTTATAGCTCACAGTATAATGAAAGACATCCAAACTTGAGTTACAATGTTTCACATTTTTGCTGCTTGCCGTAAAATGAGCAGCATAAACCTTGAATCAAATACTTAGTTTTATACAGCATCAGCTGATGACTCCCGACCAGTACTTAGATTTGTAATTAATAATGATTGCTATCAGATAGCTACGGTAGTAAATGTCAGTTGCTGCTGCTGAAACACACTTGCATGACTTTTGGGTCTTAAAATATTTAATGTTTATATTATTATGTTATTTATTATTTTATTATATTATTTTATGTTATTTATTATTATGTTATTATGTTAATATTTAATATTTAACACTGGCTTTAACAAATAAACAGCATACAATTAGACTGTTATCCACACTAGAGCTATGATTAATACAGCAGTGTTTATCATGAGCCACTGCTATAGTGCACAAGCAGTGAACAGGTATGTCACTTCAGCTTAGTGACACTTCTTAATGATGTTTTAATAAAACACACTCCACATAGTAAGAAAGTGGGATAAAGATTGTGCCTGGGTGTAAAAGTGAAGGGTTTATATCAGATGATTGAAAGCTGAAAATATCAAAGAGCAAAACTCCAAACTTTCAACCTCGAAAACGGAAAACATCGAACTTGAAAAAAAAAAACACTAAACACCCAAAACAACACAAAAAATGCTCTATGTAGAGGGGCAAGCCCACCTGCACTTCCACACTCCCCACTACTTAATTATACCAACTCCAAGATTGCACTACAGTGTGGTAAAGGGAAATCTTCCCTTCCTGTACTCTATGGCTATCTTCGCTTTACGCTTTGATGTTTTCCGTTTTTGAGGTTACAAGTTCGAAGTTTTGAGCTTCGAACTTGTCAGCTTTTGATTTTGTGATATACACCCAAAGTGAAGAGGGAATCGTGGAGAAAAAAAAAACTTTGCTTCTGTCATGAGTCACAGAAAAGGCAATAGTTTATAAACCATAAGTTTAACCGGTATTTACAAATGTAGGTTGTAATACTGAATCAGCTCTCTGAATTTAAATCCAACACTATTAGAAAGCTTGAATCTATAAAAATACAGTAATGCCATAAGCAGTCCCTCAGTACTCAGATAACTTCTACCGCAGTCGTCTGACAGGTCCTAAGGTAACACATTAATACTACTTTAATTTTCTAGAAAATTCCATTAAACTGCCTTTAGCTTTTGTTGGGCCTAAAATTAAAGACACCTCACAGTTTCTTCAGTTAATATCTGATTTACAGGTTGAATCACAGTGGTATTTATGTTCACTAGATGTAAAAGCGCTTTATATGTCACTATATAAACTGCAATAATCCACATGATATGGGCTTGTTGGCATTACAGTTTTGGTTTGACCAATGTGATTCATATCCAGCTAAATTCTTAGATTTTTTACTTCACCTTACAGAGCCAGTTCTGACAAAAAACATGTTTTTTTTAATTTTGTGAAGGACTGTTTTTATATGTGTGAAGTAGAGCCCTGGATGCAACCTTTGCACCACTATATGCTGAAGTCTTTACAAGGTATTTCAAAGTTCTTTACATTTTATAATACTAATAAACGCATGTTTTACAGCATGTAGATATGTCACAATGTTACCTTGATATATATATATATATATATATATATATATATATATATATATATATATATATATATATATATATATATATATATATATAGGAGCGTTTTATAATCTCGAAATACTGAAATGTCAAATTTCAGTATTTCGAGACTATAAAACCGAATGTTTACAACAGCAAAAGTTCATAATCGAATTCGTGGTTATGACCTTGCTGTCTGGGATTGTGTGTTGATGGTGCACGGTGCCGTGTGTGATGATCTAGGTGTTATGTCAGGTAAGTGAGTGTTTTGTAAGGGTTTTGAGTGGGAGTTAGAGTGTATGTGAGTGTGCTGATATGTTTGATGTGTGTGAGGGACTGGAGAATGTGCGTGTGTGATTTTGCTTTTGTTTACTATTTGTGCAATCTCGGAGTTAGTATATATAAGTAGGGGGGTGTGGGGGGTGCAGGGGGGCTTGCCCCCCTGCTTATGTGTGTATGAGTTGTGTATGTGTGTAGTTTTGTTTGTTTATGTTGTGATGTGGGAGTTGTGGTTTATGTAGTGTGTAGTGTGTGCGGTTTGTTCGGTGTTTTGAATTTCCCGTTTTTTTGTTTCAGTGTTTTGTGGATTTGGTTTCATGGTCTCGAGATACTGAAATTCGATATTTCGAGATTATAAAGTGAATCCATATATATATATATATATATATATATATATATATATATATATATATATGTTCACTTTAGAAGCTCGAATTCCCAAAAACCCAAACTTCATATGGTCGAGACCATAAGTTCGATTTTCAGAAACTCGAACTCCTAAAATAAAATGTAAAAAAAAACAAAAAAAGTTAATTATCACTTTTGCAGGGGGGCTGCACCCCCACCCCCTTCTTAAATATACCAACTCCGAGATTGTGCTATGGTGCGGAAAAGGGAAATCTCCCATTCTGTGCTGTATGCTGAAGTGCAAAATGGAAGATTTTCTGTTTCCTGTCAACATCGTAAAAAAAAATGAAAACATTACATACACAAAGAGCATACCGGGGTCCTTGTCTCTGTGTGTAAGTAATGTTTTAAGGTAAGTAAAGTGTTATTTTTTAACACTTTACACATTCGAGTTGCTGAAAGCTCAAGCATATGGTCTCAACCATATGCAATTTGAGCTTCCAGTAATTCAAGCATGTAAAGTGCTCCTATACATATATATATATATATATATATATATATATATATATATATATATATATATATATATATATATACACATATCTAATGATATGTATATATTGGATTTCCTTAGAAAAGCACCAATAGCTGAACCAGTAATTAAAGTAAATTATCTTTTGTTTGTATTCTGGCATCATTCTTCTTGAAGACAGAATTCTCCTCATCAGTATTTTCACAACCATTTCAGATGCATATTCTGAGAACTTCATCATTTCCATCTTTTTATGATCCAGGTAGGTGTGCATCAAGTAATTCACTCCCATGTGCACAAAGACCAGATCATAAGTATACCTAGAGTGAAGAAATGTGAGGGTCTTAGTGACGTAGCTGATCCTGGCACATAGGAAGACAGGTAACTGTTAGTGTGTCTCCACTCATCCTGGTGAGTGGTGCACCATAGTACAATACACCAATAACTCTGCTCTAATATGTGCTATAAGAACACTACCTATACTCCAAAAACTCACACAAAAGTCCTCTTCCTCCATAGAAGCTTGGATCAACAACTGACAACTCCTCCTGAATCTTAAAAAATATTAAACTAATACTTTCTCCCCAAATACACTCTCCTCCCAAAACACTATCTTTAATATACAGGTAGACATTCACCAATCCAGCATCTTTGGGATCTGAGGAGTACCAGATTAGTGAAAATGCTTGATCACAGATGAATCACCTCTAAACCATAGATAAATACCATATCATACCTTTGAAATATCATGTAAAACATGTACATCAGTACAAGTTGAATAATACAGGAAACAGAAACATTTGATGAAAAAGCAAGTGAAATTTTAGCTCTTGAGCAAAAGAAAGCAGTTCATGTATCATGAGTCTATCCTCAAAAACCCTAAAGCTTGAAAAGTTGTTTTCAGTCTCCTTACCAAGTGCAGACTCAAACATTAAACCCGGTCATAATTTATTTATTTAGTTATTTACCAGGAAAGTCTGACTGGGCCAGTAACCCATTTTCAGTGGAGGCCCGAGGGGAAAATCTCTACAGAAATACAAGCAAAATACAATGACTAGATAGTACAATAGTATACATATAGTAAGATGTAGAATACACATCATCTAGTTAGTCTATTCAAAGAAGTATTTAGTACAGTTTCCTACCAGATACAGGTTCAAAAAGAAAAACACAAGCATTTCAGTAAAGATCACTGCGAGAAAAAATAAAATTAGTACTGTGTACATATCAAATAATAGTTATGAATAAATAAGATTTCCTTAATAACACTGAGGAGAGAAAGAAAATTAGGTAAGGAGTGAACAGTGTAACGAGAGAGATATAGATATCTTGTCAGTCAGGTTTGGTGCAGGAGCAATGTCAGTTTTGGGATAGATGTTCAAACAGTAGTTGTTTGAAATTAGTAGATTGTGTGTTTTGGAGGCTGTGGAGTACAGAGTTCCATAATTTGGGTATTTGATTTGAGAATGGGGCTTCACCATGAGTGTTGTTAGCTTTGTTTATTTTGAGAAAGTTTCTGTCTGCACATCTTAGACTTCCTGGCGTGAGGAGGGAACAAGTTCCTTGAGGGATGGGCAATATCAAGATGGACAATGATATTATGTGTGAATTTAAGTTTGTAGAGATGGAGAAGGTTAGGTAGCGCAAGCCAATTTAATTTATGTAGAGCAATACAATAGTGGGTTTGGTGGGAGAGTTGGCTGCAAAGTGGGTTAATTTGTTGTAGCAAGTTTCCAGCTTGGTTAAGATTATTTTTTTTTTAAGTTGGTAAAGAGGGGGAAAGCATAAAGGAGCAGAGAGATGAGGAAGGTTCTGGTTATGGCTAGTCTGGCACTGTCATTGAGGAATGGCTTGCTTCTGTACTGTGAGACAAGTCTGATGTGAACTTTTTTAATTTTGATGGCTATGTGTTGGTCAAATCTGAGTTTGTTGGTGATGGTCATACTGAGGAGTTTTGTATGTTCAACTAGTTGGCTGAGTGTGTTGTTTTCTGATAGAATGGTGAAAGGAGGGGTGGTAGGTGATTGTTTGCTACTGATACATAGCATTAACTGTGTCTTTCTGGGGTTAAAGATTAGTTGTCATTTACTTAGATATGTTTTGACATCATTAAATCTTGTTGGGCTACTATTTGGAGGTTTGACATGGTATCTGCAGAGCAGATTAAAGTTGAATCATCTGCATACTGAACTACTTTAGCATGTGTTGTGGGGAGTGCTACAGAATCCTGAAAGCCCAAAATACTGAAGACCAAAATCCTGAGACCAAAATCTTGAAAGTTCAAAATACTAAAAATGCAAAAGAAGAGCCAGTGTTGTAACACTCACACAGGCTCTTCACTGATACACCACTCAACCTTATTGTTAATGAGTAATGTATGGTGTTTTCACTTCAAAGCATGAGATGCACTTCCTTTTATTTACAGGGGCCGTCATGCTAACATGTAGGCAGATGTAGTGCAACCAAAAGCAAAGGAACCAGATTATAGGGAGGTGGATTAGTGAAGGTCTACTGTACTAACATCAGACAAGACCAGTACAGAATTGGCATCCCACACTAAACTACTAAGTGTGGCTTTAAGTGACAATCTGAAATTTAATCTCCACCTTCAGCAAGCCATAAGGAAGACTTACTCTAAGGAGTAAAGTACTGGTCTGGATTCACAAACGGCCAAATTCCATACAGGAACAGTGTAACAGCACCTACACGCAATATGGCCACCTTGCAATCCAGGATAGGGCCTTTTTCGCAAGCACAAGCTTATACTGTTCCTGCATAGAATTCTATTCAGTATGCAAATCACCTCATTTGCTGGTGAAAGCCATGCAAATGAGGTGATTTTGTGATCCAGCAAGCTGAACGGTTTCCATATAGGAACAGTGTCAGTGCAAAAATGTATTCGGCTAGTAGCCAAAAACATTTTTGAATCTGACAAAACGGAGGCATGACAATTGGTGAAAAGCATGTATTATGTAGAACAGAGAAGCGAATGGCCAAATATAAGGCCATTGGCATGAAGAAGCACATAAATTTTATAAAAATAAAACTTTTATTCTTTTTGGCCGATCTCGGCCATTTAAGCAAAGGGTAGTGGTGCGCAAACACAGGTGTGCTGAAAATTAAAAAAGAGAAAATCTGCCTTTTAACAGAAAACTGCATTTCGCCATCATAGCCAATGGCAGGCAGAATGTAAACAAGACAAGGGAGCACTGGTTGCCAAGGGGAAAGGGTGTGCTTGGAAATTGTAACTATGGACCTGCACATTGGGGTATGCAAATGAAGGGACCTATACTGACTCACATATTACTACTTACTGGAAGCCTGCACCTAGCCATGCAGGTGCAGGAATGGGGAACCATGTAGGCAGGACAAGAGGATGACTTCAGTACGGGGTGTGTCATGCTTGGTGTAAACTTATTGGAGCCCTGCAGCCTGTGTTTGTTCTTAAATAATCAGAGCTAAGGAAGGGGGTGTGTCTCACATTGCTGAGCAATGTTTTCCCTACTTAAATGGGTGTGCACGCCGAGCATCAGGTTTTAAACAAAAAAAAAAAAAAAAAAAACAGGAAATAGTAGCTCAGTTCACAACTGAGCACTAGGTATGTTCGGCTCGCCTCAGGGCTTAAATGGGAAGGCAATGGGAAGTGAAAACAGCAGTAGGAAGGCAATTAAGGAGAACTAGGATAGCTGGCAGGTGAAATGTATCAGAGTCAGCCAATTATACAGGCAGCAGACCAGCCCAGCACAGTACTGTAAACTATGCAAACCCCTTTCACTCTGTTTTTTCCCACAAACTCTACACCACCAGTGTACACAGATGGGGAAATTTTACCTGACAAAGCTAACAAAATGATAGGGGCTGCTTTTGCTCTCATACATCAATATGTGCAAGAGGCTGAGGGTGGTGAGGATGTGAATGCTGATGACCAACCCACAGTGAGGAGGAGAAAGAAAAGAGTGTACAGTACCAAGGTAACCTACCAGGGCCTACATGAGCTGGAGATAGTGGAACACTATAAGGTGGACAGGGACATTCTACAGCAAATTGTTGACCTGTGCCGGCCTCACCTCACACACAGAACCAACACAGGGAAAACCATCCCAGTGGATACCAAGGTATCTGAAGGCTTACAAATACTAGCCACAGGTACCTTCCAAAGGGCAACTGGGGATATCATGGGAAACTCACAAGCATCAGCATCCAGGGTGCTCCACCAGTTCCTGGATGCCATGTCAGCACATGCCAATGAGCATGTATATTTCCCCATAACCTATGAGGCATTGACCAGCGGTATGCATCTCTTCCACCAAATAGCAGAATACCCCGAGGTACCGGATGCTATAGACTGCATGCACGTACACTTCAAAGCACCACCTGGTAAGCAGGGTAGAGTCTACATAAACTGCAAGGGCTTCCCCTCCATCAACTGCCAGGTCATGTGCATGCCCAGGGCATTATCTTGAATGTGTGTGCTGGCAGCCCTGGGAGCTATCACAACTCCCACATCTGGCATATGACACATCTGTACCAGTCATTTGTCAGTGGGGACATCCCTTAGTGGGGATGCTGGCTATGCACTGGAGCTGTAGCTGATGACACCCTTCAGAAATGCACACACACCTGAACAAGAACTCCATAATGAGGCACACGCACAAACTAGAATCACAATAGAGCATGTGTTTGGGATGCTCAAGTCACAGTTCCACTGCCTGGACATATCCTGTGGAGCCTTGCAGTACTCTCCAGCTACATGTACACAAATGTTCATAGTATGTGCATGCTACACAATATGATCCTGTGGAAACAGCTGCAGCATGAACAGCACAGGGCAAGGCCACAAAGCCCTCCACCATTGCCTAGGCCAGCACAGGCATAGAGGGACTCGGAGGAGGAACCACCTGAGCCTGAACATGTCGGTAGAAGGAGGCATGCCCAGTATGCCCAGGCCTTGGCAAAGAGGCAATGCATAGTACATACACTGACTTGGTAGGGACACAGGGAATGACATCTCTCTCTGACTTTCACATACAGTAAAAGGGATGCCAAATATGACATTACCTACCATGTATAGGGAGGGTACTATGTGCATCCAACATAGTCAGCCCTCCAGCACTGTCCTCAATACTGGCACAGCCACAAGGTAAGTCACTCTTCCTATCAACTGCTGAATGGAGTAGTATGTTCTGCTAGTTGTATCTATGGTATGGATGTGAGCATACAAGAGAATCGGGTGGCTGAATGGGATGGCAGCAGATAGTGGACACCTATATGGGCAGCATGAAATCCATAACAAATACTGGTGTCAACACACTAGGTAGTACTAGACAAGGTAACAAATCCCACTGCAGTACATGTGGTGGCCCAAATGTGTGTCCATAGGACACACACATGCATGTCAGTGAGGCTCATATACCCACCACCAGCCTCAGCCAGCAGGGCATGTGTAGATGACCATAAACTAAGGCTGGGCTAAGGCCTCCAATTGATGGCAATGGTGACTAACCCCCCCCTTAAGACCTACATAGACAGACTGCAACAGGTCTAGCGGTTGTATGTTAGTTCTGAAGAGTAAGAATTCTGAAACTGAAATGTAGGTCAATAAAACCTAAGATCTGTACTCCACTGATATGCCTCCAGTCTGCATGATAGGTCAGAATACAAAATGATGCGGAATCCAACAGAGTACCTGACATACCAGTACAGTCATACCACAATTTACAGTTGTCAGGTGTGCCTCCCACCACAATCCTATGTAGAAATGCAGTAACATGTAAGTGTGAGGAGTAGTATCAGTGGAGCACAGGTTACCCGAGCTGGTCCAATCTACAGGATAGGTTGTTGGATGTGCACAATATGCAGGGGTCTGTGTGTTAGGTTGTTGTGTGTTCAATATTTTCTGGAAGTGGTCAGCATGTAGGCATGGAGGGTTGTGACTCGGTGGCCTATGGGCAGCACTGTGGTTGACAAGGTCATGTTCTGAATACTGAAGTGCCAAACGCAATGCTTCTCAGGAATACCCATGTCAGCAGTTGTCCATACTCACTGTCCAGATGTCAATATCTGTCATCATCTGAAAGATGGACATGCCACGAATGTGGGCCCATACATACACATAGTACACAGGTGGAAGTACCCTAGACAGAGTGCATAAAATTTAACTGTCAGCTGCGCACAACATTGAAATTGTACAGACAGGTTAGCAGCACATTAGTTGTCCGTGTAGTATGGAATAGTCATGTAGTCTGGTCAATTATTGGCAGACCACAAAAGGCACAGTTATGAAGTAATGTGAGACTGTCTATGTCCCTGCACAAGGCAGCATAAGGGGTATGTCCCAGGTATAGCTGTGAATCAGCTGCAAGTAGCTTCCATATCATACATGCACTCAGCTCACCACACCACCAGCCACAGGTTTATCACAGGTCATATCCTTGCTGCTGGGAATGAGTACAGTATGACCCCACATCTGTATGGGAATACCCACAGAATGCAGCATGCTGAAGAGCTGTCCTATGCAGGTGTGTCCTTAGCTGTAAGCAGCACCCTGTCTGCATCCAGACCAATGGATCAATATGGGCAGGAACTATTGCCATTAACACCTTGCACACTTAACCTGTCACCCCAGGGGAATCCTCCAGCTCGCAGCCTGGGAATGTAGGAGTGACAGAATGCAGTGGCCTGCTACAGATGGCCTGCATCATTACCAAATGGCCTACAATCCAAGTAGTGCCAATATATAGTATCTCATGAGATCACAACTAACCTAACACAGTCACCAGAACACAAATGCAAAGCCATGTTGAGAAATCCCAGAAGCATGCCCCCCATGTCCCACTGCATGAACTGTGGACCAATCCATAAATACTGCTGGGATGAAGGGTCAACTATATGGATACTTCTCATATATTGCTTGCATAATGTTAGGAAGAGGATAGAATAACAGAGTGGGGGGTGTAGACTCATGGACGTCATGGAGTGTGTGAAGTATGAAACTCTGATGTGTGCCCATACTATCCCTGGCTGCAAACCCAGTAATAGGTGGCTACAAACCTGCTCATAAACCACAGTGTAAAGGGGGAACTGACCAGATATATAAGCCCTGCCTCTGGGTAACCTGGGTGAATCTGTACAGCTGAGAGGTATGGCCACAGCAGGAAATGGCCATTCTGTTAAGTTGATATATGTACAAGAAGAGGATCCTTAGACACCATAGTACCAAGGTGCTGGACCATTTACACAGACCCATCAGGAAATGTCTGTAGCTACCCCTCCACAATGGCAGGAGTGTGCAAGAATGTGTAGGTTGTGGATCACAATACTGGACTAAGCTTCATTCATCTTGTATTTCCCAGTAAATAACTGTGAGCAAGTAATTATATCTGTCAGTAGTTGACATAATACATCACAGTGTAACACAGTACATATGTCTGAATATCTCTGCTAACACCAATCATGTAACATAAGCAGCACAGACAGCAATAGTTACAGTATACCCCTATCTGTCACCCATTGTGAATCCATATTGTCGACTTATCTACAGATATCCTGCAGAAACAGCTTGCTAGCTGTATGTGTAGAACACCAAACCCTGGACTGGAGTACAACCCTAGTTGGAATGGGTTCACACACTCAATGCAGAAGGTCATACTGGGCATGCTCCTGCACTTAGAGAAATGAAATACATGTCTGACATCTCAGTAGACTATACATATCTGTCAGTTGCAGATGTCTGTGCACACACACCAAATTGTACTCCATCCATGCTTCACACACACATTGGATAGGAATACTCACACATATCCAAGGCCAACACACTGTAATATGTCAAACATACGCACACAGATGTGGGGAAGAGAGAGACAGACAGTGACAGAGAAAATTCCATTATGAGGCCTGTCCCACCCACTACGCATCCAATCGACCGATATCACATGATGTGCTGATGCCAATCACTGTACACATTCCTTTTGGTAGCCCTCAGCCCTATAGTTTCTGTGGTGCTTGTGATAACTGTGTAACACGATAGTACAAATCAGTATTCATGTAGCATATGTATACTCAGTCCTGTCAAATGTAGAATTGTGTGTGACTGAGTGTGTGTGTGTGTGTGTGTGTGTGTGTGTGTTTCCAGAAGAAAGATTTATAGCCCATTCACACACACACTGCACTTTCCATTGCCCATGTTAGCACACCTGCTGATGTCAGTCACCTTGAAATAAACCATTGGCCAAATCACAGCCCTATAAGCCCTGTGGCACCCGTGATAACTGCGTAATACTGTAATATATCAAACTAGTTAGGTAGGAGTTCTAACCCTGGTCCTGCCACCTGTGGTAGTGTGTGTGTGTGTGTGTGTGTGTGTGTGTGTGTGTGTGTGTGTGTGTGTGTGTGTGTAGGTGAATGATTTTGAAGCCATTCACACTCACTACACCTGCCATTGGCCTACTTTAGCACATCTGCTGATGTCAGTCACATTGAAATAACCCGTTGGCCAAATCTTAGCCCTGTAATCTCTATGGCACTAGCGATAACTGTGTAATACTGTAATATAGCAAACTAGTTAGGTAAGAGTTCTAACCCTGGTCCTGCTACCTGTGGTAGTGTGTGTGTGTGTGCGTGTGCATGTGCGTGTGTGTGTGTGTGTGCGTGTGTGTGCGTGTGTGTGTGTGTGTGTGTGTGTGTGTGTGTGTGTGTGTGTGTGTGTGTGTGTGTGAGTGGAGGTGAATGATTTTGAGGCCATTCACACTCACTAAACCTGCCATTGGCCTACTTTAGCACACCTGTTGAATGTCAGTCACCTTGAAATAACCATTTGGCCAAATCTTAGCCCTGTAAGCTCCATGGTGCTCGTAATAACTGTGTAATGCTGTAATGTACCAAAGTAGTTAGGTAGGAGTTCTAATCCTGGTTCTGGCAACTACGAGTGTGCGTGTCTTTGTTGACACCTGCTTTTGTGGTCATTCACACTTCCTACACTTCCCTGTCCCCTCATTTAGCACTGCAGCTGATGTCACTCACCTTCAATGATACCTTTGGGCAGTTCTCCAATGTATAAGCTCTGTGGCGCCTGCAATAACTGTGTAATACTGTAGTAACAAGATATAGCTAGGTAGGGGTTTAAAACACAGTACTGGTAAGTGAGTGTGTGTGTGTCAGCAGTATCCTGTGTGGTTGTTGGTGTGCTTGTGTAATAACAGAATCCACTACATGATGGGTTTTGCTACATTTTCATATTGAGGACCCATATGTCCCAATGTCACATTATAAGGCCAACAGTTATCAAACACCATAGAGGTTGTTGTAGACAATCCACAGCTATACATGTATATATAGGCAAATATTATAATACCCAGAGATCTCTCTCCACCCACAGATCATACAAAAACACGCTTGGCTTTTTCTTTCATCCTTTCTTTCTTTCCTTCTCTCTCTCTCTCTACCTCTCTCTGGTAGATGTGGAAAAATGCATCTGTTTTGCATAGGCAGGAGCTTGACATTGGTAGGTTATGCTCATGATCAGCATATGGCCTGTGCATGAATTGGAGTCCTCCACCTGCTAATTGCATGTGGAACAGCTGTGGTATCAGTCATATAGCCAATTGCATGGAAACATACTCCTATAAGTAAGCATTGCAAGTGAGTGTTGGCCCTTGTCCTTAACTGTGAGCAGGACGTCATGTGGGTGTGTGACAAACAGCATCACAGAGGGTAACTGGAAATACCTTTTGCAACAAACATTGTGGAGACAGGCCAACAAACTGGATGGGGATGTTCCAGACATGGGGACAGAATGTAAGTATTGCTGTTCTACGTTTGAAGTAATTTTGGTTTAAAAGAGTTTGTGTTGATATGGCTGTTCTGCATGATTTAAAGTCTGGCATGACAGTGTTATGTGGTTGAGAAAACTCTCACCTGTAGAGCTATCTGCAGACTGGCCAGTGTTTGGAGTCTTAGATTTGATGTGTCACTCACACATGTTCTGTCTTTATAAATGCAATAGCCTACTCTGATGATTGTAGTCAATAAATGGTAACATCCAGGTGTGTTACTGACTTCATATCCCTCAGAAGAGATATGTCACAACAAACCCTGTTACACCAGCAATGTTCTCAGTTTATAACTGCAATATGTCAATATTTGCCCTGTGTTTCTGCCTCTGACCCCCAAGTCTGTCACCCTTTGTTCATATATCATGCTGTAAGAGGTGGATATGTACAGTATACCATTATTTACTGACATAATTCCTGATATCAAGCCAATGATATATCAGACTTCCAGACATGTAACGTATAGGAGGCCTAATATCTGAGGACAAAACCTGGGCATTCTGTTGTAGTCTGTACAGTAGTAAGGTCTGTATACTTATGGTAATTGCTGACAGAGTGTCTGTATTATGTAGCCATGTATTGTGATTATGTTACTTAGCCTGTGTACAGACTGGGGTAGATGTCAATGTTTTTGGTCCTGTTCTATCCGACGTTGCATGTTGCTCCAGCGTCTGATACCCTATCAGCCTATATGTATGTAGGGCCAGATTGAGACATGTCCCATACCACAGTCAGGCATCAGACTACACTGCGAATTGGGCCAGTATGTGAAGGGTTAGTGTGTGAATGGCAAACATGATGATGACTGTTGTTCATACAGTCCATATACTGTACTATTACTTAAGCTTACCATTATGTGATTATGACTGTGTTGAGATTAGTTCTGGGTCTGCACTTTCACACTGGTGTCTGTTACTCTGTGCTGTTACATGCCTGTAGTGCCTGATATATTTGCAATTACATATGTTTTCCCCCATAGATAAATTGGGTTATTGTTGTGGCAGTCTGCCTGTAGTGTAGACAGTGCTTGGTGACATGCCTAGCAGCTCAGTGTATTTACCCTTGTGTGATGTTATGTCCAGATATTTGGCAGATGTACTGTTGCCTGGCCACCATACATGTTGTGGATTTCTGACAACGCAGTGGGCTGCTGTGAAGATGTATGTCACTAACTTGTGGAAAGTATGTGGCTTGGGACCTCTGCTCCACCAGTTAATATATGTTAGGACAGACAGGAGGGTGTGAATGCATCAACTATGTGAGCTTATCTAGTATAATATGTGTGATATATCCCCATTTTCATGGCTTTAAACATCCCCTTTGACAGGCTTGTTCCACATTTCTTGAACTAACGAGTTCTGTATATACCTCCTGACTGACCAGATTGTTCCAGACTGTCCATGTTTATTGTTCATATGTCTTTGGTATTCCACAGGATCATTACTGTGATCTGTGTGGTACTTCACTATGATGATTTTATGATGTCTGTCAGTAACTGATGGTTTACATGTCCGTTTCAGAAGAGCCTTCCTTCACAACATGTATGTTGACACAACCCCTGTCACTGTAGCAAAATTCTATATTTATAACTGCAATACATACATTGCATTCCCTTGCACTAAGAGGCTGAGAGGTATGGTGCTGAAGCATGACTCCACTACATGTCATGGGCATATGTTGCATATATATATATATATATATATATATATATATATATATATATATATATATATATATATATATATATATATATAGATAGATAGATATATACATATACATACACACACACACACACACACACACACACACACACACACACACACACACACACATATATATATATATATATATATATATATATATATATATATATATATGTATAGAGAGAGAGAGAGATGGAAATATATAGCAATATATATATATATATATATATATATATATAGATATATATATATATATATGTGTGTGTGTGTGTGTGTGTGTGTGTGTGTGTGTGTGTGTGTGTGTGTGTGTATGAATATGTATATATATATATATATATATATATCCTTTTATGTGTAAACATGAGTTCTGTATGTACCTTTTCAGATCTATCCCACCATATTAATCTGAAATGTGTATATGTACGTATAAGAACATGACTGATTCAACACTATTTTCACTTACAAGTATTAAACAATTGTAGTAGTCAAAGCAGTTGTTCACTACTATTCAGTATGTGTACTGACTGATATACTTGAAAAACCAACCCATACCCTTGCAGTACAGATGGCTTAGTAGTTACGTGCTGTAGCTGTAGTGTATTGTTTCCTGGGTTCAAGACCTGCATGGGGTATTTATTTTGTTGCTGGGCAGAGCAAGGGCTGATGGAGATAGGGTGATTAATGCCCTTTAAAGTGGCTTTAAGTGGTTTTGCCCATTTCCGTGAAGCTAAGCAGTGCTAATGTATGGTTAACCGAATAGGTGTTTACATCATGTAAACTTCACTTACCAGTGTGCATATCTGATTAGCATTCACATTTAAGCAATGCTTAAACCTGCTAAGCATATCTCAGCCCTGGTAATCAGGGATCGCATTCCAATCTGATCAAATACCAGGGTAATGGCATCTTTAATAAGTGTATTTCATCTCCTGTACATAACATGCTTATATGTGCTGTCATTACAGTTGCAAGGGGTGTGAATATACTGTATGGGTCACCTGGGTATACATGGGTAGTACTACAATCTTTTCTGTTTGGATTTGTTTTGTACATCTCTGATCAGTATTAGCAAAAAAATACGGGCACTCATAAAATCATCTAAGGCCAGCTTTGAGAGAAAAATTGCACAGGACACTAAGGATAATCACAAGGCTTTCTTTAGTTATGTTAGGAACCTGGGTGGGAATTCACAGATATGCTCAGAATTAGTCCAAAATGACAAAAAATACATCAAACCCACAGACATTGCCAACATCCTAGTTGACAGGTTCAGCACAAACTTCTCCCCCCCTCCCCACCAAAAGGGCAAATATCTATCCCAGCAGAGTGCTGCCCCCCTGACATCTCAGATGCTCAGGTAAGAGCTGCCCTCCCCAAAGCAAAAAACACAGTATCAATGGGACCAGACGGTGTCCCGGGCTGCGTCCTACATGAACTCCAAGAAGAGCTAAACCCAAACATAAAACTACTGTTCAATCTCAGCCTTACTACAGGATATGTACCTTAAGAGTGGCGTACAGCAACAGTGGTCCCTCTCCACAAAGGTGGTGCCTCAACGGATCCTGGAAACTATCGCCCCATAAGCCTGACTAGCTTGGTCTGCAAAGCTATGGAAAGGATCATCATGGACCTCATAAATAAAGATATTGGGGACCTACAGACACTGAATTCTACCCAGTTTGGCTTTGTTAAGGGCAGATCCTGCCTCTTAAACCTGGTTGATTTCTTTGAAACAATCACTAAGGCCATTGGCGAGGGGAAGGTGGTCCACACAGCCTACCTGGACCTCACAAAAGCCTTCGATACAATACCCCACTCGGGCATTATAGATAAGCTCACCAGCTTAAATATAAACCCCTATGTCACTAGATGGGTTGCAAACTGGCTCAAGGACAGAACCCACATGGTTAGAATCGCTGGAGCCATGTCAGACTCCAAACCAGTTACAAGTGGCATCCCACAAGGCTCAGTCCTGGGACCTTTCTTGTTCGGTATATATTTCCTGGAGGTACAGGCCAATATGGAAGGACTGTGGCTGACCAAGTTTTCAGATGACTGCAAACTGGGCGCCATAATCTACACTCCAGCCGAAGCAAGCATCCTCCAAAAGGGCCTCATAGAAACAGACAACTGGTGCCAGAGCCATGGCCTCAAGCTAAACGCCAAAAAGTGTATAGTCATTCCCTTTGGCAAAAACAAAGTGCCCACAAATTACCACATAGGTGGTAATCCATTAAGTGCAGAAAAAGTAATTAGGGACCCGGGGACCCAAGTTGATAGCAATCTCTCATTTGACAACCACATGGCCAAAGTGGTTAGAAAAACATTTTATATAGCCCACCTAATCATGAAGGGATTCACATCTAGATCAGGGGAGGTCATCGTGCCTCTTTACTCATCCCTCATCAGGCCCATAACTGAGTACAATGCCCCTTTTGGGATGTATCTTACCAGACACCTGCAGCAACTGGAAAGACACAAAAAGTACCTTACCAAGAGGATCAAAGGGCTCAAACAGATGCCATATGCTGCCCGGTTAAAGAAACTCCAGCTCTATTCAGTGGCATACCGCCTGCTCAAAGGCGATCTGTGCCTGACATATAAAGCCATGTCCAACCCAGAATTAATGGACATGCTGCACCTCAGAAAATCCAAATCCCATCGAGCTACGCGCTCGAGAGAGTTGAACCTCAGCACTGAAATAAATAGGACATGCTGGAGGGACAGATTCATAACCCAGAGGCTCTCTTCACTCTGGAATAAAATCACAGTCCAGGTTAGGCAGAGTCCCTCATTGACTCTCTTCAAGAGGAATCTTGATGAGTGGATGGTAGATCATAGGTTTATCCCGGGTATCACTTCTGTGTCACTGTTAGACAGAGGCACAGTATACTAACCTCGAAAAAGGGCATAGCAAAATTATTTTAAAATGGGTGGCGAAAGCCAAACACACTCTGGCTAGGCTTATAAATGCCCTAGGGCAGATAGCCTAGTATGAACCTATGAACCTATGAACATGGATAATATCCCAGGTTATATGCAGTTACACTTGCACGTTTCACCAGCTACAGTGCACTGGTTGACAGAAATAGTTTAACACATATTGTATTATTATGTTAGTACTTTTAACAATGCTTTTTTAAGTAAGAGTAGATTGCAGATTGTAGTACCAGAACCATACACCCCTGCATGCAAAGCTGGACTCTGAGTACTGAGTATCTTATTCTTGGTGTTTGAGCTGTATGTTTATATGTATTTCCTATTGGACATTGATCTGATATGTTGATATTAACTGTAGACTATTATGTTCTTTGGATATGTCATTGAGGACTGCTGTCATTTAGTAATGGCATACCTTTCAGTGTCAGACATGTATCTTGCAAAGCATTCATCCTAATGCATATCCTGTTGGCTATCTATTTACTGTCTGTCCTCTGTACAGATGTGCAGAAGCCAGGTATTGCTACGGCCATACCATTATGTAGGTGTCCACATTGTACTGTGCTGTGGGCCTGGACATTGCTGCTAGTTCCGACATATGGGGCATTCCTTAATGTGGGTCTTGCTCTATTTCCTTGCCTCTGTGAGGGACATTACAGAGGCCATGACCTACAGATTCACATACAGAGGGTGACAATATGTCACAGGACAGGACATGTGGAGACAGCCAACCAACATGGGGGACATATCCCCAGTTTTGTGAACAGTTTCTATGTCATTAATGCTGTTATACACATGGTGGACTGATAGATTGACAGGGTTTGTGTGGACATGCATTTAGTGCATGATGTCATGACTCCCAGTAATATGTCTCCGACATACCTCTCCACTGGCACGCTGTCCACAGACTGGCCACATGTCTGCCAGTTATGTTTTGTGTGTTCACCAGACGGTTGGTGTCCTTAGTAAATCAGTTTTGGACTCTGGGGAATTCAGTCAGTAAATACTCACATCTATGGTTATTACTGACATCATATTCCTCATAAAGGATGTTACAATAAACCTAGTGAGATCTGCAACTGTCTCAATGTATGAGAGCAGTATGTCCAATCTACCCCTGTGTTTGTACCTTTGTTTCCACTTAGTTAGTAAGTGGGGAATGTTTTCAAAGGCTTTGGCCAGATCAATGTAGGCTGTATGTGTCACCTTGCCTTCATCCACAGCTCAGGTGACAGACGCCAAGATGCTGACCACATGGAATGACCGGGTATGACCTACCCTTCACAATGGTAAACTGTGTGGGATCCTGAGTCCGCAGATTCCCATATCCCTGTTTATTAGGTGCATGATGATGCATTCCATAGCTTTGCATAACAGACTTGTCAGGCTGTTGGGGCGGTATTTATCAGGGTCTGTAGTTACACCTCATTTGTGGGGAGGGGTGACTGTAGCAGTGTACAATTCAGTAGGGTCAAAGACTGCGGTGAGGCTGTGCTTGAACAGGGCACACAGTTAAGGTGCCAGGTCACTCTGTAGTTCATGTAGAACACAGCCAGGGATATTCCCAGGTCCCATAGAAGCTGTATTCTTGGCCTTGGACAGTGATGTTTTAACCTGCGCTGCAGTACTACTGGGTGCCTGGCAGTGTACTGGTATTGTAATTGGGCCTTTGGGGGGAGTGAGGCGTAATGTTTGCACTCAGAATGCCAGCCATTATATTGACAGTATATGTTGGATCAGTCTGGGAGGTTCCATTGTCTAGTAGCTCAGAACAAATCTTGCTATTGCCATGGAGATTCTTAACATAACTGTATGAGACCTTGTGGTTGTCTTCACTATGTGCTCCAATTCTCTTCTCACAGTTAACTTTGCTGAGAGATCTCAACCTTCGATTGAGGCTGATAAGGGTTGATTTCCAGACTTGGGACTTCATGTTATTCCATATCGGTTCCCTCCTTCTGTTGTACAGTGTCTGTATGGCAGGGGGCCACCAGATCAGTTTCCTTTTTATTGTAGGTGAGTGTCCTGGTTGTAGTGGGTATGGCAGTACCCATGCATTTGTGTACATGTTTATAGTGCATTGTTCTTTGATTCAGCTGTCATGCACCTAATCTTCATTTGCATGGCTGCCAAGAGGTTAGCCACCTCTGTTGTTATGAGGCCATATTCAGCAATGGAAAGGCTATTCATGGTGGTTACCTGTGCAGGGGGGCATGGGAGGGCCATGGATTTCCAAAGGTGATTAATCTGTGTTCAGATATAACAAGGGGGGTTGTCTATTGGTGTTGAGCAACACTCGCCTATGTTAGAAAGGACCAGGTCGATGTGATGGGCATGTGCATTGGTACATGAGTAGCTTTCTCAGTTAATGGTGGGGTAGTTGAAGTTAACCAGTATGTGAGTGTTAGGTTGGACAATATTATCCTCCAGGGTGATTAGGGACATGGAGTGTGAGTGCTGGGACATGTTTGGGGACCTATAGCAGGCTATGACCTGAATCTACCCAATGTTAGCTATGTGTGCAGGATCTGTAATGCATAAGATGGTCAACACTCTGGAGGTGTGTGCCTCCTTGATGAATATGGAAACGCCACCACCTTTGGAGCTTCACTCACAGTTCTGCAGCCAAAAGATGTAGAATGGGTAATAGGCTGGTAGTGCAAGTGTACTTCCTGTTGCCTTTAACCAGGTCTCTGTTACAGCACAGATGTCATTTTCAGATGTAGATGTCTAGTGTGCAGCAGCATGACCCTCAGACTGTGTTTGTAGCTGTCATATATTTCTGTATATTTATGTACACATATACATATATTTATATTTATATATATATATATATATATATATATATATATATATGTATATATATATACATATATATATATATATATATATATATATATGCATGCATTCACCTTTTTATATATATATGTATCTATGCATAATATTCATGTGGATGTATCTCTCTCTCTCTCTCTATATATATATATATATATATATATGTATGTATATATATATATATATATATATATATATATATATATATATATATATGTATGTATGTATATATATATATATATATATATATATATATATATATATATATATATATATATATATATATATATATATATATTTATTATGTATAGATTTGTCCACATATATGCATCTCCATACATATATGCATGTTGGCAACAAGCTCCTCCATTGCTGAAGTGGTGCTTCTCTGGCTGGCCCTCCACCAGTAGCAGAACGGTCCCTCACCACCACAGCAGCCCGTTGCCGTGCACGTCAAATCAGGTAAGTTGCTCTGTGCCTGACCTGTTTGTACATTCGGCCATGGTTCCCCAATGTGTTCACTCTCTGTGTGAGGTCTTTCCAGAGGGCTGTCCTCTCCCGCTGATGTTTGCGACCCTAACTGAAGAGGATGTGGTAGTGTTCCAGGATGGCTTTAGTTATGGCTGCTGTCTCCTGGACATCATAGGCTGGAAGCCTCTGCATCACACCTGAAAGACATAAACAGAGAAAAACCCATCACAGGACATCGGATATTGTCCATAGTTCTTTAAAAAGACAGCTCACTAGTAATGAGTATCAGTAGCCACAATGTTACATCATATAATACTCCAGTACCTAGCAGAATTGTATGGACATGCATAGCATTATGTGTAAGTAGGCAGCTTGCACCTGATTAATGGTAAGGGTAGAGGTGCATGTGGTGTGCATATCCTTCTATATTGCTGTTGAGCCAGTGGAGTGATGTTTGTCCTAAACATGTCCAAAGCTGGTCGTCTGTAGCTATGGTGTGTGTGTGCATGTGCTATGGCTGACCTCCATTACAGGGTGGGTTGCATAGTTGCCTGTGAGACCACAGACATATGTGGGGATGGCCTTCCAATTGCCCTCAGTGTATGTGTCCTATTTGTACTTATACTCAGCATTACATTAATGCAATTGTGACCTACTATGCCCAATCAGACACAGGTTGAAATGCTGCTCAGATGGTGGCTGCTCGTACACACATGATGGTGGAATGAAAAAGTACAGGGGAGTATGCAGAGTAAGGAGTTGGCAAAGGAGAAGTGGGATTGACAGACAGATGTAGAGTGTAGACATGAGTATAAAGAGATGGGGTGCATGGCAAAGAGAGTGTTGCACATGGCTATGGATGTGGAGTCTGACCTACAGATATGAAGTCTTGGGTTGTATGTAATGTTGGACAGCACAGATGGTGTATAGGGCCTGTAGTTATTGGCCAGACAAAGGCACATAGCTAGGAAAGATGTGCAGCACAAAAGGGTGATAAAGGAATATGGGTGAAACATACAAGCTAGGTGTGTGTTTAGAACATATGGAAACATCACTTTGATGGCCTGTTCCCTGAGGAAAATGAGGGATGGAGGGAAGGTTGGCTGAGTTGGGTATGGTTAATCAGGAGGTGCAACAGATTATCATGGAGAATGTAAGGAAAGCTATGAGGGGGTTTAACAGTGGAAAGGCTGTTCTTCCAGTTTACATACTTGTGGATGCCTGGAGGTGTTTCTGAGACCCTGCAGCGGTATTTTTAACTGGATTGTTTACTGTAATCTCAGAAAGTGAGAGGATGTGTGAGATGTTGGTGAATATGTATGGGTACGGCTTATCTGAACAAGGGTGGTCTGCAGAGCTGTAGTAACAAGTGAGGGATAACATTGATCGGTCACAGGATGAGGTAATGGTAAAGGGTGGTGGCAGCTAGGTTGAGAACATGGTGATGATTGATGATTTGCAATATGGGTTCATGGCAGGTAAGAGCTTTACAGATGCAAATGTTGATCCACAAATGTTGATGGAGCTCTGCACAGTCTGAAATGCAGCTGCATTGTGCCTATCTGCACCTACAGAGAACATATGACATGCTGCCTGGAGAGTAGTTGTGGTATTGTATGTGGACATCAGGAGTGCCAGAGGAGTCTGTCAGACACCACAGGATATGTAGAAGGCTCGTGTGACAGCAGTGATTTCTGGTTTTGACATGACAGGTGGATTTAAGGTGGAGGTGGGAGTACATCAGGGTCAGCTGTGTGTCCTTTCACATTTGCAGTGGTGAGGGACAGGTTGACATACATGATCAGACAGATGCTCCTGTTGACCGTGCAGTTTGCAGATGACATTGTGGTCTGTAGTGAGATTAGGGGACAAGTTGAGGAGACTCTGGGGAGGTGGGGTTATGTTGTAGAGTGGGGAGGAATGATGGTCAGCAGGACTTAGTAAGAATACATGTGTGTGAATGGGGTGGGGGATAGAGGAATGGTGGCAATGCAGGGCATATAGTTTGGAACGTGGTCTAACTACTTGGGAAGACCATTTCAGAGTCATGGGCAGTGTGGGGGAGAGGTGTATGAGAGAGTACAGGCAGGTTGTGTGTGGTGGGGGAGGGGAGTCAGGAGTTATTTGTGGTGAACAAGTACCATTAAGAGTGATTTGTAAAGAATACAGGAGGGTAGTGTGACTAGCTACATTATATTGGTTGCAGAAAGTGGGATTGTACAGACAGGCAGGATTCATGGCTGGACACAGCAGAGTGTGGGATGTTCAGATTTGCACTGTATGCGATGGGGGGATAGCATTAGACCTACACCAGCTACTTTCTCATACTACAACAGCAATATCCCCATCCTGGACCTGTGTTTAGCCCTTTGTCCATGAGTATGTCACACTTTGTCCATGTATCATGCAGTCAGCGGCATTGAGATATGGTATATCATTACTTAGTGACGTAAGCCGTGATATCATCCCAGTTAGGTATCAGACTGCCAGACGTTTTATGTGTAAGAGGATTTATATATGATGGCAAGGCCTGGACATTCTTTGGGAGTGTGTACAGTTGGGAGGTCTTTGTATTTCTGGCTGTTGTCGACAGACTGTCAGGATTGTGTAGCAGTGTATTTTGAATATGTAATTTTTTTTGGGGGGGTAGATGTAAGTGTTATGTTTCCTTTTCTATCTGCTTTTCATGCGGATCCAGTTTCTGGTGCTCTATCAAGTGTTACACTTTCGTAGGGTAAGACTGTGACATGCCCCATAACACAGTCAGGCATCATACTATACTGTGTATTGGGCCATTGTATGTAGGGGTAGTGTGTGAGTATTAAACATGCTGATAGTTTGGTTCCCACACTACTTAATCTGTATGCACTTTCACATTGGTTTCTGTTTCTCAGTATTGTTACATCCCTGGAGTGCCTGGTATATTTGCAATTATGTATTCCCCCATAGAAAGATTGCTTTTTTGTTGTGTCATTCTGCCTGTAGTTTGATATTGCTTGGTGACATGGCTAGCAGATCAGTGTATTTCCCATAATGTGATGTTATGTCCATATATCTGGAAGATGTGTAGTGTTGCCTTGCCCACAGAAGTGTTGTATATGTCTGACACATCAGTGAGGGGATGTAAAGATTTACATGACTAACTCCTGGGAAGTTACTGGGTGTTGGACTTGTGCTATTCCACTCAATAGATGTCATTATTTAGTGACTACAATTCTGAGGTCATCCCAGTGATTTTCCAGGTAGAAAGAGGAAAAGGGCAAAAATATGTGCCAATTATCTGGGCATTCTGTGAAAATATGTACAGTTGAGAGGTATGATTATGCATACAGCTTACAACCACTCCCAGGATTCAAACCATGGCTGTGTGTGCTAAACATACAACAATTTCTATTTCATCAGAGTGTGCTATTTAGAAACTACTGTTTGTTCTTTCAGTGTTTTCTAAGTTTCCCTTGATTGTACAATCTGACTTTGCACTTACAACAGTATTATACAGACATTCCTACACATATTTTTATGTAGCACAGTGTGGATAACAGTGGTTAACATAATATTACTATTCAAAGAAAATACAACACTAAATGCTATACAATACCAGAGTAAACATAACCAGTCCAGGATTTAGAACTTTATTGCCAGGCAGTTGCAGTTGTATTTAAATATCACCTATATGGGATTATTACTGTCATATTGCCTGGTTTATTCAGTACAACCCATACACAGTTTGTTTACTACCAGGTGACGTTCTACTACTTTATATTTACTTAGTATGACTACTACAAGCAGGATTGGTACTCACCAGCCTCACAACACAGCCTTTGCAACCTAATGGCATAGGCTTCCTGATTCACAGCATGCTCAGCTGCAGCTGTAAAGGGAATAGAGAAATACTTAGCCATACCTATCCATCACATACACAGGCTGGACTTTGGTAAACAGTTATTGATATGAATACTTACACATTGCTGGGACATCGCCCCTATGCTTTGCTTCTTGGACCCACTCATCCAAGAGCTCCATCTTCCTCCACTTCAAGTCAGCATAGTGGTGCCAGACCTGCTTACCAGTCTGAGGGGTACCAGTAGCACTGGTGAGATCATGGGCGAGATGGTCCCAGGCTTCCGCTTTATACTGAGAGCCATGGTACTGGCCCTGCAGCAGTCTCTTGTTATTTTTTTTTACCAGGGGTTCTACCATGACCTTGGACTCCTGTATGACCCAGTGCTGTGTTTGGAAGCACATGCCCTCACCAACACCTGCCATACTGCCTACAGTGGGAAGCAGCAACCAGTTATGAACTGTATTCCCATCTGTGGGGTTTAAATACGGACAAATTCCCACCTTTTGCCATGATTGGACAGTTTTGAATATGCTGAACTAAGCTACTCTATGGGCAAACCTGCTTAGCTAAGGTTGGCAGTGCTTAAGGAGCAGGTTCAGCACTGCTTACCAATGAGCAAATCCACTTAGCTGGGCTACTCATTGCTTAACAGTCATATTTACACAATGCTTACACCTGGTAAGCAGAGCTGTGCAACGCTTAGCATTGCTTATTTTTTATTTTATAGACTATCTGCTCTATGGGATTATGTCATCATTCATTACATTTCATAAATTTGTTTACTGTCCCTACCATCCCCCAATGTGCTTTTATTACATGTATTCATGTGTGACTATACTGTATGGCACACTTGTATTTATATGGAGGTTTCACATTATTAAACTGACACATCTGGACCTAGTACAGTACTCTGGTTAACAAATATATGTTATTTAGTAGCTAATTATATAAAAAACATGTTTATGTACTGCTTTCACATGTAAAATGCAAATTGGTTACAATGGGGATTGAACCCAGAATTGCTGCTTGCAAAGCGTATGCTCTAACCACCACAAAATTGCAGTACTGCATATGTCCCATGTCTCTTGCTATTTAACTTCTTGTGCTGTTTAAGCTGGACCAAGCATAGCTGAGTAACGGGCACACCCACGCAGCTATGCTTAATCCTTATCGCATTTATAAAAAGATAATTATTTGTTGTGTTCTATTATTTGTACCCTTCAGAATATCCCTGCTAATGATGAACCTGTTATTCTATCAACTTTCTGCTTTGTGGGATGATTGTCTCTTTTGGCTTTGTCCACATTCCTTACTATGATGGGTTGGGAGGTGTGCGCTATGTGCTTATGCTATATCTCTTATTCTTTCAACTTTTGCCTTGTAGGGACGATTGTCCCTTATGGTTGGTTTTGACAAGATTTTTTACCCTGACAGGTTTGGGGTATTATGAGCGTTCTCACTCATTTTATATTGCCGAATAGCAATTCTGGTATGCAGGAGGTGTGTGTATTGTGAGAGCTCTGCTCTCAGACACATCCCCTGCACTCGTACACAGATCCGTGTCCATTTAACAGCATTGCAGAGCGCCTTTATGAATATGCATAGTGCGCTGCCGTGAATTATGGGAACAGTCCCTTCCATGCAGGAATAAGCACGGATGTTTGCTGAATCCTGGGGACTGCCTTACTGCCTCTGCTAGGCAAAACAACACTTCTTTTCTATTCCCCACCCTCTTCTATAACTCTCATATTAAAGTAGCCAGATTCTCAACCAACCAACAATATGGATCACATCACTGCCCCTCTCTAAAAGAACTAAACTTTCTTGAACTAAATAATTGTCTATTGTACTAATAATTTACAACTCTTTAACTACTGTATAACTGTGAAAATACCTATCCCGTCACCCAATCATTAAATTTTACACTACTAGGAGAAATCTCCACTGCAAATCATAACTCTCTATAACTAAACCTAACAACAATGCAGCATACTCCCTGTATTCATACTGCACTGCTAATAGCTAGAATATCATCTCACTCCAATTAAAAACACTTTGCAGCTTGAAAGACTGTAAATGCCAACTAAAAAAACTGACAGATAATTGGCTCTGTAACTGCACCACTCCTGGTTAAACTGATACAGTAATAGCTACATGAATTTGTGCCATAACTCTGCTGCACAAAACTTAATGGACTGTTATCACAACTATACCCATCTCTGTCATGTCATCTTCTTTATCTTCATTGTGCCTTCCCCCTCCTATTCTTTCTTTGGGTTACTGTAACCTAGACTTTGGACAAATAATTATAGTAACACATATTCTGCTTTAAAACCTGACAATCTATACATACGATCCCTGTACCAGTCTTGATGACATTTTCCCTCTTGTGTTTCCCCCATCCCCCAATCGCCATAATAGTTTAAGTGCCATCATAGCACAGTTGTAGTTGACCTAATGGCTTGTGCCTCCCCCCACCTCCCCAGTCCCGTACCAATGCCAGTGCCATTAAGACACAAGTAAAATGCAGTCCAGGTGGCTAGGGTTCCCATTCTTATCCGAGTCAAATAATTCTGATTCAGAAATAGTGCTGTTCCAACTATGAGACATATTACCAACTTCATTAGATTTGTGGGAAAAAGCATAATTGTGACTGCAAGACTTTGATTGCTTCTAAAATCATCTGGACCTACAACGCTGATATAATTATATAGTTTTACACCTGCTCTAACTGTTTCAGTGATATTTAACTCTTCTGTGCTGCATTTATTTATTTTGTTGAATTTATTACTGTTTTTCAGCCAGTAGTTGTTAAAGAAACTCTATCTGTTTGTTACTGTACTGCTCTTAGGCTGTTTTAACAATATTCTGATATTTCCTAACCTCGTCTGATGCTGCAAAAGCAGTTCTGAGTGAGTCTGCCAAAATAGTTCTAAGTTTTATAAAGTTTTTGTGCTGTGAACATTTCTCGGGGTATTAAAACTTATTTCCAAGCATTTCTGATATTGCAGAAATTTTTATTTATTTTGTAAAGCATTTGTTATTGCACTTGAGTTCAAAGCTAGTTTGTTTTACATTGTGAGGATTCTTTTGCACTCAGGTGAGAGAAGAGAGCTAAATTCAACCCATCCAAGGTGGGAACTACTAGTCAATAGCTTATTGTGTTTTTATCTGATTGGCCTGAGAGTTTAACTTTATAAAAGTCTTTCATCCACTCACATAAATGTGCAAACTGGTTCCCTGTGCCTGCATATAAGCAAACCTCTCCAGTTAAAATCCTCAATAGGAATCGATCTCCATAGTCTCCCACTGTTCCCAGCTGCTCAAAGAGCTGCCAGTTTGTGCAGAGGGTTGTAACACTGCAGGTCATCTAATAGT
The DNA here is from genome assembly GCF_019279795.1 of Protopterus annectens. Classification (NCBI taxonomy): domain Eukaryota; kingdom Metazoa; phylum Chordata; order Ceratodontiformes; family Protopteridae; genus Protopterus; species Protopterus annectens. The sequence goes on along the minus strand of NC_056734.1, from coordinate 744,041,783 downwards.
GTACTAATAAATACTCTCACTTTGACCTTTAAGTGACTCTCCCTTACTCCTTCCAATCTAGAAATTGTGTTTCCTTGCCTTACATGGCAGAGCCTAGATTCAAACCCGCTGAATCTACACTGTTTGGTATCACTGTGCTCTTAGAACAGCTATCTTACATTGAGAGAGCATCCCTGCACCCTTGTGGCAGAAATGTGTAGCTCAGGACCCATCTGAGTTGAGGATTGCTGGAGAAAGGCTTAGTTTGGGGCTTTTCCACTGGTAGTTGTGTTAGAACTGTTTACATATGCCTGTACATAAGCTTTGTATCTGTATGGGTTTGCTCGCAGTTTACTGGAGCTGCTCAAGGTTTGACAACTTTAGCCAGAGGTCTGGAGTGCATCTGCACTGAAATCCAAGGCATCCACTGTAAAAAAAACTGAAAAATGAGTATATTTTAAGCCAGCACTGCACTTTATTAACTGTATTTAATTGAAGTACTGCTTCATTTCAACTGTTTGTGGCTATGTCCGGCTAGCCCACTTCCTTCCCAAATACTCCATTCATAAAAATCTTGCTACAATGGACGTGCAGTTTTCCATCATTTCTCCTGCTAGCTTACTTGATATGGTCATCTTGAGGTAGTGTAGCAATTGCTTCATGTAAACTGACAACCATTTACTCCTAAAGTAAACTAACACTCTGTGTGAGAGATGCAAATGTACTGTGGAATTGTAGTCAATTCTCTCACATAAAAACAAACTAGACATCAAACAGGTTGTCAGTACAGATACTTCATCTCTTACACAAACCTCATCTCCCACACAAAATAAGGTCTTGACAAATAAACCCACATATGTGTAGGTACTTACTAAAATACTACCAAAAGAACAGAAACCTCCCAAAAGCACACACACACACACACACACACACACACACACACACACACACACACACACACACACACACACACACACACACACACACACACATACACACACACACCTGTGTCTCAACAAATAAGCCCTTAGTCATAAGCAACTCCATAGTGAGACACACAGATGTTGCCCTCACCTGACTGGACAAGGAGAAGATCATGGTCAACTGCCTATCAGGTGCCAGGATCTGGCAAAGCATGCATGCACTTAAGTCATATAACAACAAGTACTGTTATGACTCTGTCATAGTCCATGTTGAAGTGAATGACTTGAGACATACCTCTCTGGAGTATATGAAGAGAGACATAACAGAATTTGATGGAACTCCCTGATTGTGTGTCCCAGACAGGTATGTCCCTAACCTTAAGCAGTATCTTACCCTCACTCAGGATGATGCCACAATATAAAGAAAAAATGATTGACTTTAACACTTGGCTTAGCTTCTGGTGTCAGTCCAGGAGGATCTAGTATTTGTCAGCCTAGGAGGATATGGTAGACAGACCTCACTGCTTTGCTAGAGATGGTCTGCACCTATCCCTCCTATGCTGTTGGATACTTGCAAAGGCCCTTGCCTCCCTCCTATAGTGCCTTTTTTATGTAATGGCAAAGCAACAAATTTTCCAGTGTAACAAAATCTAATTCAGATAAACTCAGGGTCGTGCTCCTTAATGCTAGGAGTTTAAGCATGAAACGGCACTTCCTGGAAGGAGTCCTCACCTTGGAGGATGCTGACATCTGTGCAGTTACTGAGACATGGTTCAAGGATGCAGAGAGCACCCTAGCTGTTCAAGGCTATAATGCCTTCCACAGATTCAGACCTCAAAATGAGCATGAAGAAACCAATGGTGGAGTGTATCTAGCTTCATTAATACCAAAGGCACTTTGAGACTGGTCAAACAGCATGACTCTCTCAAAATACTCTATGTCCAATTAGCTATTTGGAAAGTACCATACCACATCATTGCTAGCTATAGATCCCCCACCATGAACCAGGATAAGCACACTGCCTACCTCGATTTACTGGAATCCCTCACCATACAGCCAAACACCTTAGTCATGGGAGATTTCAACTATCCTTCCATAGACTGGAGGACCTACCTAAGCAGAAACATGCTCTCCCAGAGGTTCCTGGACTTTAACACAAATGCTCTGGAACAGATAGTCTGCACCCCCACTAAGGGTTCTAATGTTCTAGACATAGTACTCACCAATATGGGGGGGTCACTGTACTTTACCATGTTTGATGCCCTCACTGGTTAGGTCAGACCACAAGTCAGTCAACTTTGAAGTAACTAGTGGAACTGATACCCTCACAGGAAAAAAGTATAAAAAACTTCACCAAAGCTAATTACAGCCTACTAAGTAAAGTTATACAAAACTTAACACCACCCACAATCACAGATATCAATGATCACTATACAGAAGTGTATGCAAATGCCCTGTTCAAACACTTAAGTGACTGCATAAACTCTGCTGTACCTGGCCAGGACAAAACCAGATCTTCCTGTAAAAACAAGTCACTGTGGTGGGCTTCAAGTATAAACAGATTATATAACAAGAGTGAAAATTATATGGTGCTGCTTACTGTGATGGATTTGAAGTCTTCTTAAGACACTCAGTCTTGCTGGCTAGATTTTGCTGAAATCAAAGTCTAGTTATAGTTGCATTTACAGTCTTGTTTGCACACAAAAGCTTGCAGAATGAAGACTGATAAAATGGGTCTATATTATATCCTCGAACGCTTAAAAAAGCGAATGCTGATTGATCGAACTTATTTTCATGAAACTGCAAAATATGAAGCAGCAGAAACTCAATTTTTTTCCTATGGAAAGAATTTGGCTGTCCGTTTCTGTTGCTTTAGTATTTTCAGTGTTATGTTGGAAAGTTACCGGTCGGATTCAGGTAAGTGTGCGATTGTGTGGATGTGAGTGTTAGGGTGATTTAGGTGAGTTAGGGTTAGGGCTCGGGTTAGGTGTGTGTGCGATTGAGTGGACATGAGGGTTAGGGTGGATTTAAGTGAGTTAGGGTTAGGGAGCAAGTGAGGTGAGTGTGCGATAGTGATGGAACTTAGGGTTAGGGTTTGGGTTAAGGTAGGTGGGTAGTTAGTGGTGTGTGCATAGTTTAGTGTAGGGTTAGGTATCAGATTTTAGGTGTATGTGTGTGGATTTCTGTTTGTTTGGTGTGCTTGTGTTGTGTGTATGTGTTTTGGATCAGCGATTTTTTTCCCTGGGAAAAAAAAATCACTGATCTGACAGTTCGAGATTGTAAGCTTTCGCTTAAATTAGGTCGATCAATCAGCGTTCACTTTTTTAAGCATTCGATAATATAATATAGACCCGATAAAATAATATACCTTGCAGCACCCAACTCAGAGCAGTAACAAATAGCTTTTTATAACAAACCACACGTACTAATGTTACAGCTTTTACTTATTGTTCTACTTTACTTCTCAATCAGCATGGATGTTATAACATTTACCTCGGGACAAATGTGTCCCTACCAATACCCCTAACATAACTGGATTAATACAGATCTTTATATACAATTATAGTCATGCACACACATATACATTTCCTTTTGGTATTCTATTTTAGAGAATTGTTCATCCTGTATAAACAATACTGATTGTTGCAGATGTTGACACAAATGCTGACTTAATGATATTATTTTTAAGCTTCCTTGTTTAACAATGTCCTGTCACATATTTGCTGAATTTATAAAAGGCCAGCTTTTCTGACAGTGTGAACATCCTGTTTTTGTCTTCACTATTCTATTTGGATCTGTGTATAAGAACATCTGTTCTTGTGCAAATGTGAAGTGCAAAAAAGCATGTTTTTTAAGGAAACACATTGTAACAGTGTCTTTAACAAAGCTGATTTTACACCTTTGCTCTCACTGATAATGAAAGGCATACATCCTGTTTTTAAGTCTGTAAGGAAAGATGTCCATTCAGCAGATTTATTATTTTCCAAGTCACAGTCATTTAGTATGGATGCTAATCACATATTGCTAAACTGTATTTCTTCATTTAAGCAAGCTTTCTCTTATACCTTATTTACGTTGCATATTTGTATGTAGCTGCTTCTTTGCTGTGCTGGATCCAAAGTCTTCTTAAGACACAAAGTATTGCTTGCTGTTTACTGCTGAATCAAAGTCACAGAGCTTTGCATGACTCCATCTGTAGTCTGTTTAAAGCACCAAGTCTTTCAAATTGCACACTGATAAATATATTTTGCAGCTATTTCGCTATAAGCATAGTTACAGATAACTTATTTTTATAAGAAATGACACATACTCTTTCTGTCAGTTTGTAGCATATATTTACAATGTTTTTCTTCACAAACAATATAGAATGATGACTTTCCTTTCCCCATACAATACCTTGAAACAAGTGTGTTTCTAGCAAAATACCTCTGACATATTTGAATTAATACAGTTATATACAGTTCTAGTCACGCACATAGATTTTGTTTTTTCCTCTTGGTAGACTTTTCTATTGTCCTTTTGTGATTTACTTGTAAGCACTTTTGCTGATGTGAGGATGCCCTTAACAGAAATCTGAAAGGAAACATCTGTACAAGCTGTTCTGCTGCTGTTCCTGTCTGTTAATAGATATTTGTAAACTGTTCTGCAAACATGAGAAAAGCATATAATACTTGCTTTCTAAAATTGCTTTTCTAGGCTTTTTTCTGATGAGTCTATAAAAAGCCATGTCCATTTATCTATGAGGAATTACATCAAGCTGTTTTTTTAATAGTGTGATAAACATGTATCTTGAGGAAAACACATACTATAAAAACATGTCCATTGTCAGAAGTCTGAAAGGAAACAAACTGCTCAGGAAATATATTGTGTTCATTAATAGATTTTCTTTGTTTTTCACTTATTTCAGCCAGAGATATGTCATACAATATGAATGCCATTTTTAAATTGCTAAGCTATATTCCTACATTAAAGCAAACTTTTTTATTTTATTCTTTACCTTTCATATATTTGTAGCAGAATTAATTTCACTCTTATATTCACAATTCACAAACTCTAACAATTCCCTCTTTTTTTATAGGAAACACATTAGGAAACAAAACCTTTGGTCTTTTTTTGATACAACAAGTCAAAATGCAATTTTACATAGTGAATACAATGATATAAAAGTATTACTACCAAAACTGAATGTATCTAACAACTTTTTATTTTGCAGACCATTCTGTGAAAATATTTTATCAGTTATGAGCTGTGTCTGCTTTAGTTTTATTTTTTAACTTGATTTATTCTTTTGCAATCACATAATTTAATTTATGACTTAGAACTGTTTCATTAACTCTTTGCAACTGTTGAATTAACTCTTTACTTTTATTAATAATTTTATATAAAAAGATTAGAAATAGACTAATATCTATAAAAGATAAGAACTATGTTTTACTGCAAGCATTTATACACTGATGAAAATATACAGTTTCAATGTCATTTTAACCATCACATTTCTAAACTGTCCATACACTTTAGTTGACAGTGAAGTATACATTGAAGAATGATATTTACATATTAGTCCATTAGTTGTTTGAATACAATATTTAAATACATTTTTTTCTCTAGCTGGGATAACCAATACTAGTACAGATAAAATGATAGTCCAAAAACCAATGATAAAACTGCAACTGGAAACCAGTGATAATATTACAAATTGACAAATTACTTTTGAACTTATTACAATGTATCTTGTACAGTATGTATTTACACAGACTGTTTGCTATTCATGCATTTCAATCTAGTAGGTACCCTGGACCCATTTTTTTTAAACATGTTTTTTCGCACATATTCATTGCTAGACATTAATTTCATTTGTATTGAATTCTTCTGTATTTGTACATACAAAGACTGTAAAGTACATTTTGTCTAATCTTACAGATTTACTAACATTAACATCAAGCAAAATCTTGGAAAATTGTTATGTCTCTTTAGAAGTATCTAGTGGAATTGCCACCAGAGGCAACTACATACCCAGAAATTAGAAACATTCATGCTTTTACATGCCAACATTGTCTTGCCAAAAACATATTAAAAATAGTGACCATTCTTGCTCAATTTTTACATATCTTTACTTTCTCTTGCATAGCTTTAATAAGGCAATTTTAAGCCATCTCTTGTTTTTTAAACCATCTGCTTTATAGCTTTACAATTTAACAGGTTGTAAATACAATTTAATACTAAACTATACGATAATAACCAGCATGAAATATCCTGGACTTTCAGATTTAATCTGTTTACCAGTGTTTCTTATGCACTAATAACTGTTTTTTTCCTTCCCCCAAAAGAGTATTGTCAAGAAGGAATGAAATATTATTTCTTCCTGTAGCTCTGTTTCAGACCCTTGTGCAGTACTGCTTATACAGTCAGTGTAAAACTGAGAAAGTACCCCTCCCCCTGCAGCATTGCAGTATTGTTTATCTACTTTATGCTGTGAGAATAGAATGTATGTCAGCCCAACACTTTGGTTATACATTTGCTTTATTAGGTTACTAATAAACTATGGACTATTGTCTGATTTGATCATTTTTATAAAGCTTTTGCTGTTTACTATTACTAGTAGGTATTTATACCCTTTTGCATAATTAATTTGAACTGTATGTATACTATAGCGCATCTGCTGGCTGTACTTGATGCAACTCAAGTTTTCTACTTTTAACATTTACTTGCAAACAGATTATCCAGTGACACCTATGCACAATTGTGACATTTTATTACAATTACCAAATAGTATTGCCTGTAAACATTTTAACAATCATGTTTTAATAAGAATAATGCTTTAGAAAAACTCAAGCTACTTGACGGCAATCAATCTTGTTGTTTATCTTATCTTTCCAGCATTTCCTGTAACTATTTATCCAGTCTGGGAAGGTCTGAGTTCACATTTCAGTTAACCCTTTTAGCATTTTTCCTTTTAATACACTTGCAATTTGATATTAGTAGAAATGCAATAAGTATTTGTGATATGCATAACTATGCATTTATACTACATAAGTAGACATTATTTTACAATTAGCTTACATGGATTTCTGTATTTGTTTATTTATTTATTTAACTGCCCTGCCATTAATTTTACAAAAACTCTTTGACTAATACCATCTGTGATTTTATTTCTTTATAAAATTCAGAACTTTAACTGTTTGGTGTGGTGTTACTATACAATAATAAAAAATTGTAAAACAACAAATAGATATTAGCTTAACTAACACATGTTTATATTTACATTATTTATATTTGCTGTAGTCCGCATGTTATTCTTGTGCATTGTGTAAAAAGAAAATACATACATGTCAGTCTTGTGACTTTAAATCTTTATTTAAGCATGTCCATCTTGTGACTTTAAATTTTTACTCTTATTAACTATTTTTATTTAATTTTATGTATTAGAGCTGTTTCGTGTAACTATTTTTATTTAATTTTTATACACTAGAACAGTTATGTTTACCTTTTGACTATGCTAAGAATGGCAGTCATATGCTCTACTTTACTGTAGTGCTGATAAATGGCTTGCTTAAACTGAATGGAAGTTTTAAGCATTTGAGAATGATTTGTCCAGATTTTACCATCCTACCATATATGCTTAACCATTTTCAAAACACAAACATATTATAAAATATATCTCTTTTGTACAGATCAGCTGTTCCTGCTCTTTTCCAATGTGTGGAGGAAGCTAGTCTCTGTCAGTTCAGCTAATTTATTTTCTTTATTTTGTAACTGCTGTTAAAGAGTTTCCTGTAATGTTGCATGGTCTTTCTGATATTCTTTAGTAACCTGTTCTGCTGAATCTAAAACTCCTATGCACTTTTGAAAAGCTGTGTGTATAACTTGTCTAAGCTTCCTGAACTCATTGTGTCTGTCTTTTATAAGTTTACTACATTCTTTTGTAACAAAATGTACTAGAGGTTCTGTCAGTAACTGATTTGACTGCTGTTGCAATTCTGAAATAAACCTTTTACATCTGGTGACAGAATATAACTGTCTAACATTTGAATATAATGTCAGCATATTAACGTTTTCTGGTTCTTTACCATTACATTTTTTGTCTGTACAGTCTAACCTTTGAATAATGGCATGCACTGTATTTTATGACATTCTACACACAATAAACATTTTTTTATACCACACATGATTTTGTTTCAGATATCAGTCAAATATTGTAATCCATTTGCATAATGCATTACCATTAACTTGCCCTAATAAGGTTTTACATTTGCTAATGTGCTGTATATATATTTCATTCTGTTATTATTATTATTACCTCTATGGCATTCATACTGTATGTAACACAGAAACATGTTCTTACCAGTCAACAAAGAGGCAGATGGCCAAGCTGCTTTACTGTAGATGGTTGAAAAGTCTCTGTAATTATGTGTGAAGTTGGTACAGCAAAACTGGCAGTTTCAGTCTTACAACTTTGTATTGTACATTTTTTGGAGAATTTATGGCACTGCTCACCTTCCTGCACTGCAGGCTCTCCGAATTCAGATGACTGATTAACTGTATTGCTACAAACTATAGAAAACTGTAGAAAACTGAAGTACTTCACATAAACGTTAGTTACTGTGCTTTTACAGGAATGACCTTATACAATGCATTACCCACTCTCCCTGTTTTTGGATACAGGCTAACAACATTTCGTTAGGGTCTCCATTGAAAAATTATATGGTGCTGCTTACTGTGATGGATTTGAAGTCTTCTTAAGACACTGGCTGGATTCTGCTGAAATCAAAGCCTGGTTATAGTTGCATTTACAGTCCTGTTTGACACAGAAGCTTTCAGAATGTACACTGATAAAGAAATATATTTTGCAGCTATTTCACTATAAGCATAGTTACAAATAACTTATTTTTATATCAAATGGCACATACTCTTTCTGTCAGTTTGTAGCATATATTTACAAAGTTTTTCCTTCACAAACAGTATAGAATGATGACTTTCCTTTCTCCATGCAATACCTCTAACATATCTGATTTAATAGAGATATATACAGTTCTAGTCACGCACATAGATTTTGTTTTTTCCTCTTGGTAGACTTTTCTATTGTTCTTTTGGGATTTACTTGTAAGCACTTTTGCTGATGTGAGGATGCCATTAACAGAAATCTGAAAGGAAACATCTGTACAAGCTGTACTTCTGCTGTTCCTGTCTGTTAATGGATATTTGTAAACTGTTCTGCAAACATGAGAAAAGCATATAATATTTGCTTTCCAAAATTGCTTTTGTAGGCTTTTTTTCTGATGATTCTATAAAAAGCCATGCCCATTTATCTATGAGGAATTACGTCAAGCTTTTCTTAATACTGTGACAAACATGTATCTTGAGGAAAACACATACTATAAAAACATGTCCATTGTCAGAAGTCTGAAAGAAAACAAACTGCTCAGGAAATATATTGTGTTCATTAATAGATCTTCTTTGTTTTTCACTTATTTTAGCCAGGGCTATGTCATACAATATGAATGTCATTTTTTAAATCGCTAAGCTATATTCCTACATTAAAGCAAACTTTTTATTGTATTCTTTATCTTTCATATATTTGTAGCAGAATTAATTTCAACCTTATATTCACAATTCACAAACTCTAGGAGGAAGAAACTGATGTCCGAAAACAAGAGGAATATCACTCTGCAGAGAAAGAGTTAAGCAAATTATGAAACTAAAATCACATCCCTAGCCAAGAATAATCATAAAACATTCTTTAACTACATTTGAAGTCTAAAAGGGAATGCCAAGCTATGTAGCTATGTGCTGAACTGGTTGGTTGTAGGTGGGATCACACATACAACACTGGAAGATATCAAAAACCTGATAAATAACAGATTCAGAGCAAATTTCACCCCCTATCCCACCTATCATATCCCAAAGCATACCCAACACCAGCCCTCTGCCTATTATCTCTAGAGAAGAGGTCACCTTGCCCTCACCAAGGCCAGAAATATGGCCTCAGTAGGACCAGATAACATCCCAGGTTGTTTACCAAACAATCTAAAACAAGACTTAGTGGACCCTCTTGGCGTTCTCTTTAATCATAGCTTCAGAACTGCATATATTCCTGCAGAATAGAGAACAGCAACAGTGATCTTCCTGCACAAAGGGTGGGCCATCAACTGACCCTAGGAACTACAGACCCATAAGTCTAACCAGCCTCATCTGCAAGGTCATGGAAAGAATTATCATGGGCCTTATCAACAAGGACATAGGTGAGCTCTAAATGCTGGACCCATCCCATTTTGGCTCCGTAAAAGTTAAATCATGCTTATTAAACTTGGTCAACTTCTTTGAGAATGTCACAAAAGCCACAGATGAAGGTAAGACAATGCACACAGCCTACTTCACCCTTGCCAAGGCTTTTGATACAATTCCCCACTCTGGCATCTTTGAGAAATTCTCCCAGATAGGAATTAACCCTTATGTTGCTAGATGAGTAACCACTATGTCAAAACTGAGGATGCACTGCTCAAATTGTCTGTCCTTTAATATACCAGTTCTGTAACTCTTGTAGCAAGTTATATAAAGCGTGACGCTGTAAAAGCCTTTCAAGGAATAGACTGTTCAGTCCAAACAAATAGTGCAACACTCGCATTAAAGTCCATAAATATATATAATTCTATAAAGACTTTCAATAAATCGACTATTCAGTCCAAAAAAAAGATACATAATTACGTGAACCAGAACACAGTTTATTCGGTGGCTACAGCTTTTTCAAACCACAAAAACAACCTATCAAAAGCACACTTTTATACACATATTCAATTGATTAAATAGTACTAATTAATCAATTAAAATTAAAAGGTGTATGCATATCAAGTGTCACTATAAATGTATAATATAATAGGGGTATTTAATACAAATATACAGTTCTATTTAAAAACATGTTAAAATATTTAAATAATAATACCAAAGACTGAGTGTAAAAATGTATATAATGTATGATCGCATGCCATAACATACAAAAATACAAAGATATAATATAAATATATATATGTAAAGATTTATGTACAAATGTATGTATATTTATGTTTATGTGTATGTATTTATATTTATATATACATATACATACATATATGTATATATATATATATATATATATATATATATATATATATATATATATACATACACATATATGTCAAAATCTATCATACACCTAGATATGAATTAGGATAGAAGCATTGAATAAATGGTAAAGACTAGAAAAATGTGTTTAAGTATAATATTGCAAGCTTTTTATACATATGTTTGATAAAAAATGAGCATAAATGATGACATGTTAATAGAATATAGTTAAAATGATTAAAAACAAGACAGTGGTATGTAATAGTTAAACTAGAATGTATAAGCATGTGATGTATATCTGAGTGAATATGTATGGTGGATATAAAATTGAAATCTAAAGTCTATGTCTCTTCTTTTTAAGGGCGGGCTTCAATGGTACCGTATCATTGAATCCTGGATCTATATGGGCTCTAGTTCTAATAATGCATTCAGCTTCTATGGATTCTGTTAAGTTTCTGATGTCACCTCCTCTTAAACTAACTTCTGTCACTTGTAAAGCAGAAAAAATAAAGTTATGGTTATTTCCCTTTTCCATTATGTGTTTGGATAATGCATTAACTTCTGATCGAATACGAATTTGGTATAGATGTTCCCTAATTCTTTCTTTGAACATCCTATTTGTCGTTCCTATATAGAAAGATGGACATATTGTGCACCTAGCTAGATATATTACATGTTTGGTATCACAACTGGCATTTACTTTAACATTAATGAAGTCACCTGTAAAGTAAATACATACCACTGTCTTGTTTTTAATCATTTTAACTATATTCTATTAACATGTCATCATTTATGCTCATTTTTTATCAAACATATGTATAAAAAGCTTGCAATATTATACTTAAACACATTTTTCTAGTCTTTACCATTTATTCAATGCTTCTATCCTAATTCATATCTAGGTGTATGATAGATTTTGACATATATGTGTATGTATGTATGTATGTGTATATATATATATATATATATATATATATATATATATATATACATACATATATGTATGTATATGTATACATAAATATAAATATACATACATTTGTACATAAATCTTTACATATATATATTTATATTATATTTTTGTATTTTTGTATGTTATGGCATGCGATCATACATTATATACATTTTTACACTCAGTCTTTGGTATTATTATTTAAATATTTTAACATGTTTTTAAATAGAACTGTATATTTGTATTAAATACCCCTATTATATTATAAATTTATAGTGACACTTGATATGCATACACCTTTTAATTTTAATTGATTAATTAGTACTATTTAATCAATTGAATATGTGTATAAAAGTGTGCTTTTGATAGGTTGTTTTTGTGGTTTGAAAAAGCTGTAAGCGAAAGCGCTCACCCGAATAAACTGTGTTCTGGTTCACGTAATTATGTATCTTTTTTTGGACTGAATAGCCGATTTATTGAAAGTCTATATAGAATTATATATATTTATGGACTTTAATGCGAGTGTTGCACTATTTGTTTGGACTGAACAGTCTATTCCTTGAAAGGCTTTTACAGCGTCACGCTTTATATAACTTGCTACGAGAGTTGCAGAACTGGTATATTAAAGGACAGACAATTTGAGCAGTGCATCTTCCGTGAGTGTTAACCAGCAGGCAATCGTTTATTTTACTCATATACTGGCATACTATATCCTGCTAGTTTTCCCGTGTTCACCAGGGGCTATATTATTAATCATTTTACTATGTCAAAACTGATGACTCCACCTCCATCAGTAGATGTGTCACCAGTGAAGTACAACAGGGGTCTGTGCTGGGACCAACATTTTCAGGAATTTTTTTTATATATTGACTGTTATTTTCAGTATAAAAATTATTCATTCTGACTTAGAATGTCATTAAGGAAGAGATAAATAAAAAGTAAGTAAATTGCCATGCATGCATTTATTCCACCTGCTGTGCATGTTTGACCTGTTATATTATTCTTTATAATAACACTTAAACAACACAGAGTACTTTAAAATGTCTGTGGAAAACAACTTTTGGCATTCAAGTATTTTTCAAAGAGGAGACAGATTATTGTAAAAACTATGAAGAAATAAACATTTGAAATTGTAAGTGAATTTGAAAACCAAATGATATGTAGTGAGTACACAGATACTCCAGCGCACTACAATATGGTTCACACATAAGAAAGAGTAGATTATTCAGAATACTGTATAACATGTTCTGTACTTGTTTTTAATGTTAACATAATCTTTTGTAAACTTAATCTGGGTTAGTAAAGCTTCCATGTCCTTTAAAAGCATTTTAAGTGTTATCGCTTTTTATGTAGCTCATTAAACACAATATCATCACACTTTTGTGTGTCAGTGTCAGTTGTGCTGCACAAGGCTGTGGGTTCTAATGCCATCCCCAGTAGTTCAATTCCTAACTCTCTGGTGTATCATGGGGGGGGGGGTGCTGCACTCCTGAGTGTGACATCCTATGGATGAGATGTTAAACCATAAACCTAGGCACCATCTGCTTGAGTTGGTGGCAGCTCAGTTGGATATAAAAGATCCCACGGCACTTTTTGAAAAGCGTAGGAAAAATGCTCTGACTGAAGTTTTCCTAGCAGTGTAAACACCACTTCAGGTCTCCCTTGAAAAGATGTACTAGCTTAGTAGAACTAACCCCATCAACAGAGGATAAATAAATGCATTTTAAAGTACATTGTACATATTTTATTTGCAGTTCTGTTTCCAGAAGATATATTACTCTTTTGCATGATTAATATTCTTGAAGAAGTGTTTCTTAATTAAATTCTGAGTCACTGAAATTCAGCTGTTTTTAAATAATGTAACTGCAAAAATGTGCAAATGCCATAAAGGAAGAGGTAAATAAAAGTTAAGTAAATTGCCATACATGGATTTGTTTCACCTGCTGTGCATGTATGATATGTTATATTACCCTTTATAATAACAGTGAAACAACACAGAATATTTTAAAATGTCTGTGGAAATCAACTTTTGGCATTCAAGTAGTTTTCAAAGAGGAGACAGATTATTGTAAAAAATGAAGAAATGTGAAATTGTAAGCAAATGTGAAAACCAAATGATATGCAGTGGGTACACAGATACTCCAGCACACTACAATATGGCTCACACATAAGAAAGAGTAGAATATTCAGAATACTGTTTAAAATATTCTGTAGTTTTAAGGCACTCTGCCTGACCTCGTAATCCTACATGGAGCGTGGACGAGTGCAGGGGGCATGACTGAGAGCAGAATAAACATGCCCCTGCAAAGGAGAACAGCAGAAACAGTAAATAAATGAGTGAGACCGCTCATAGGTGTCCGTATATCCCCACCAACAGTCCCCCATGTGTACAACAGGAACAGTGCATATAAATAAAACAAAGAAACCCTTTTATTTTTTTTTTAAACACTGAATATAGCTAACTGTAGGTGCATGGGTTTGCCCATTGTTTAGCTATGGTTAAAGCAGTTTAAAAGGCTGAAGAGGATAACAAGGAAAATATGCACACATGAAGCAGCACAGCAATAGTGTACTGGTCAGCGCATCCACCTAGCAAATAGGCATTTCCGGTTTGAGTCCCACTGCAGTCCATTCCATTTTCTATGTGAAATCTGTATATGAGCATTTTTTGACATTTTTTGGTGTATAACCTACTAAATAACATTTAAATGTGAACCGGAGTACTGCATTAAATGCACATGTAAAGTGTCAGTGTCATAATAAATAAGGCACTAGTAAGCAGGTTTAAGCACAAGCAAGTAATAGTAAGCATAGTAAACATATATATGTAAGCACTAGTAAGCGTGCACACGTGCGTTTGCATGTGGGTAAGCATTGCCTACACAGATTAAGCAAAGTAGAAGCTAACTCAGTGTAAAAAACTGTAACTGGAGTTAAGCAGTGCTTACCATCATGCAAACCCGCGCAAGCCTGCTTACAACTGCTTTAAAGTGCCTTAATCACTCTGTATCCAACAGGCCGTGTTCTGCCCAGCAACAAAATAAACAGCTCTTGCAAGGCTCAGACCAAGGACCCTGCACACCCTAGACAAAGTGATGTACCACTAAACTATGACAGATACACATAAATTAAATGTTTTCAGAAACATATCATCCAGTCCTGTCATGTAACAGTACAGAGAATGTATACCAACACCTAGATGTCTGTGTGTGTAACTATATTAAAGTCTAAACAGATAGAACATATCTATATATGTATATATATATATATATATATATATATATATATATATATATATATATATTGTTTTACTAACTCTATATACAAATATATCACTATATATGCACATGTGTACATGCATATGCCTACATCGACACATATCTGTGTTTACACCTATATGTCTATATATACACAACATGTTACATATGTGTATGCAGAGATATATCTATGTAGGTATATACGGACATAGTTGTATATATGTTAGCAGATATATATATATATATATATATATATATATATATATATATATATATATATATATATATATATAGGTATATATGGCCATACATCTGAAGATAGCAATGGCAGATTAACAAATACACATATGTCCTCCACATGCACCGTTACTGGGGTTGAGAGGCCCCACACACTATACGTCTTGTACGAATAGGCATCCCCCCACAGCCAAACCCATGCATCCTGCAATACACTACCAAGTACAATCTGCCTCCCATAGGACATGTAATATGTGGAACCCATCAACTTCCCCAGGATACAGATACACAGACACAGATATGCAGATACAGATATATGTATGTATACATATATATATATATATATATATATATATATATATATATATATATATATACATATGACTACACATACACACACAGATATATGTACAGTAAGATACATATGTAGATGGTGCACAAAATATGGACAGCCACTTTGCCTACAGTCAACACCTGAACAACTGGACACTGTATGGGCACCCATACAAATGTCAAGCGGTGCCTGCAACATATACCCATAGAAAGGTCATAGGAAAGACACCACACACAGGTTTGCAGAAATGGAAATCCTTTAATTGTGTACTATAACAGTTCTATATGCCATGTCATATAGCTGTTCAGATACTGACAACCATAGAACAGAGTACTGCAACTGTGAAACAGTTACACTAATATTGTAGTCTGGAAAGCTTCACAACTGTTGCTGTCCAGGCCAAGCCCTTCAGATTGTACAATAGTGAAGACAGTCTGGGCCACAGGATACCAAACAATCAACAGTATGTACTGCAGGTGTGTAGTTCAGCAGCCTCTATCTACACTCTGTAGAAACTCAGTAGGAGATAAAGATTTTTGTGATCAAATGGATTGTAACTGTTACATAACAAGGTATAATTGACACCATCATGAGCACACTGACAAACAGAACAGTCTTTATGGCAGGAGGCAGTAGGCTTTCAGTACCCAAATTCATGTAAGTAATGTCAATATAGGTGAAGTATACGGTACTGTACAGCCAGATACCTTGTGGCAGCTCACCCATGATACCCCCACATTTTGTAACAGCCTAGGTAATTTATGGTGCTCCCCATCTAGACTCAACAATACAGTCCTATATACCACTGTTACATACACTGCCCTCTGCAGTGCATAAGGGCACACATGTATTGTGTAGGTGACGCCCACACATATATGGCTCCAGCTCCACTGTATGTGTGGGAGATACAACAGCAGTGGACTAATGGCAGCAATGGCAGTGTGATATACTCACAGACCACTACAGAACAACCCCCGACAGCATGACACATGTGCAAAGCTTGGTATGTAGATGGAGGACAGAGGCTGGCACACAGGCACATATGTGGAACACTGTTGTCATACACTAACCAAGGTGCTGGTGTTACAGGATAGTCTGCAACATACCCTTAGTCAGGGAATTGAGGTTAGAAACAGAAATGGATGTAGCCATGTACTGATAGCATGCAACACACACACTGCCAGTGTAATATCTAACACAGGACCTGTGTGATGGATGGACATCACATGATAGGCATACCTCTGTCCAGCAAGAGGATAGGCTCACAGTAGTGAGCTATGCAGACAGACTGCATTCCAAGGTAGACTACTATGCACACACACACACACACACACACACACACACACACACACACACACACACACACACACACACACACACACACACACACATACACACACACACACACACATACACACACACCCTGTAACACTAGTACTATACAAAGCATAACACAACTCTACTCACAATCTGTCTGTAGTTCCTGATCCTCCTACAAATATGTGGCTGCTCTGAGTGTGCAGGTTCTCCTGTAAGAGGTATTGCTACCTGCTATCTGTAACACTGATGCCCACACACAGGAAGGATGCCCATCACACAGGAAATGTAAAGGGACCACGCCCACATGCTGTAGGGATTTATAGTGGGTGATTGCCATGACGGTGGTAATTGGAAGTAGTACACATGTGCAATTTTATATATATATATATATATATATATATATATATATATATAGATATATATACATGGCTATCTGGATAAGTATATGTACATATATTAAAACCATATGTCCTGGACATGGAGTGTAGCCCTAACCCAGCCCCTATAGTCCCAGCAAAGCAAGGGGATGTCAGGTATGTATAGCAGGTATATTACTAGACTATTGCTACTGTCATTGGGTTTGTCTTCACAGACATGGTGTGTGTGGAAGGTGACATCTGCTTATAACATGTGTGCCATTGGTTACTGTCAGACATCCTAAGGACATCATTGTAAAGTACCGCTGCTAGCATGTAATGCCCCTGTAGAGTGCAGTAGAGATATTGGCCAATATATGTAGAACTTTGGACACACCCTGTACAGTCCAGAGGTATACACATAATCCCGTAGTGCACAACATGTGTACCAGGCCTGAAAATATGGCTGTAGACAGCCATGTAGATGGATATAATACATAACGACTGGTATATATTTGCCACCATAGGTTTTGGATTTACACACTCCTGTCTGGCCTGACACATAATGACTGCTGGTACAGGGGTGCCATGGACACATACTATCCACTAGATAGATAGAAGTGCAGTGTCATCCCCTTTGGTAAAAACTCTCTACCCATGAACTACTACATAGGCAGCAATCTACTTAACACCGAATGCATGATAAGAGACCTTGGGACCCAGGTGGACAGTAGTCTCTCCTTTGATAGTCACATTGCCACAGTAGTCAGGAAGTCCTTCTACATGGCACACCTCATCATAAAACGGTTCTCATCCAGGAAAAAAGAGGTAATTGTTCCCCTCTACTCAACACTCATTAGACCCATTATAGAGTACAATGCCCCTTTTGGAATGTAGACATCTGCAGCAGCTGAAAAGGCCACAGAAGTACCTCACAAAGAGGATTACTGGCCTCAAACAAATGCCCTACACTGACCGCCTCAAAAAACTCCAGCTTTACTCCATAGCATATCGTCTACTCCGAGGTGATCTCTGCCTAACATATAAAGCTATGTCAAACCCAGAGCTGCTGGACATGCCACACCTAAAGAAATCCCAATCCCTCCGAGCTACATACTCTAGGGACCTAACTCTTGTCATCACAATAAACAGGACATGCTAGAGGGATAGATTCCTGTCCAAGAGACTTCCTTTACTCTGGAACAAGCTACCCATCTATGTCAAACAAAGTTCTTCATTAGCACTCTTCAAGAAAAATCTTGATGAGTGGATGGGAAATAGGAAATACACCCTGGGGATCACTTCTGTGTCTCTGCTCGACAGTGGCACAGGAAAATAACTTTCTTGGGTGGCATAAGCCATGGAACCTTGCTGGTTAGGCTTATGTAGGCCCTTGGGCTAATAGCCTAGTACCTACCTATGATCCTATGAACCTATACATCTGTACAGCATCCCACTGCTCCGTCTGACATACATGACTTTTAAGGGAGGCCTGGCAGCAGTACATCTGGCAAGTATCTGCACATGACATCTCACTGGGTAAGTACACTAGGCTGCTAGGCATATAACAATGCACTGTGCAGGCTACAGGCAGACTGGTTCAACACTGGCCTACATCTCATATGGGGGAATGCACATGTACCTGCATATATAGCAGGCTCAACAGCCATGTCACAGCACAGGGTAAGATACACCTGTGTGAAAGTGCATAACCACAACCAATGTGAACACAGCCAAGCCACATATGGTAAGCTAGCATATTATTACAGTATATGGACTATCTGTTCTACACCATCCTCATATGTGCCACTCACATAATGACCCTACATATACTGGGCTACTACACAGTTTGGTCTGATGGCTGTCTGTAGTATGAGACATGTGTGTGTATGGCCCTACAAACATGTACAGCAAAATGGTACCATACAGTGGGGCAGCATGTAACATCAGATAGAAGAGGAGCTAGAACAATGACATCTACCACAGTCTGTACACAGGGTAACGTACATATTAACATAACACACACTGCTGATATTCACCATCACTACACAGACCTCAGTACTGTACAAACATCCACAGAATGTCCAGGTTATGTCATGAAATATAACCCCTACTGTACATGACATGTGTAGCAATCGGATATATCATTGGCTTGTTATCAGATATGATGACACTATTTATGGTGTACAGCATATATGCATCACTTCATGCACGACATATGTACAAAGGTTGACAGAGGTGTGGCTGACAGCACATACACAGGGGCAGTATAAACATGTTGCTGTGATAACCTCATAAATGTACCATTGTAATGGGGGTGTTGCAACATATGTCCTATGAGGGATATGAAGTCAGTAACTGCCACGGCCTTCACCATCTACAGACTGCAATCCTCACACTACACTCTGCATTCCACAGATGCACCATGGCAAACACATGAAACCAAATGCACAACACTGCCCAGTCTGCAGATGACCCCGCAGATGGGGATTCCTCATATACATGGAACTGACATGGCAGGTATTGCGACATGTATGACAGGCATATCCAGACAAACACTGTTAAACCAACATTACTCCAAATGCAGTATAGCAGCACTTACAGTCTGTAGTTAGGTCAGGCACATCCCCCTCCTGTTCGTTGCCCTCTTTCCACAGTGGATGTTGTTAGTGGTAAATCCCCAATCCATCTGAGATGCTGTTTGCCAAACAACAGATCTAGTCCCTGCTCACAGTGACTGAAAATGGCCAACACCACCATGATGTTCCTAGGTATTGGAGTGTATTTCCATGAATTTGGCTATGGGAATGTTACCACAGTTGTTCCACATTCAATCAGCTAGGGGAGGGCTGCAATTCATGGAGAGGCCATCAGATGATCATGAGCATAACTTAAAATACACATGCAGCTACCTAAGCAAAGCAGATGTGGGCCTCTGTATCCACCAGAGAGGGGGTGGAGGAGGCAGACAGAGGCAAATCCATGTCAGTAATGGGTGGGAGAGTAAAACTGAAGCATGCCACACACCTACCAGCACAGGGTATCAATCTCCGAAACTGTGTAGTGCTATCACAGTTTGATGCAGTTATTGGATGTGCCGCATGGATTACCTGCTGTGGAGTACACAGAACATATATGTGATGGTGAGTGACATCTGCAACGGGGATACGGTAGATATACTGTAGGTAACATACATGTGCCTGTCTGCATGAACAGGTGCCAGTGTCAACACAGGCACATTCACACAGGGACGCACACACATTGACACACTTGGCAGGGCCAGGAGTGCAACTCATCACTAGTGGGATTGCCACACATCAATTTGCAGGTATCACATGCACCACATGGGTCATACATAGGTGATATGGAAAGGAGTATTAGGAGGTGTCAGACATCAGACAGCATGCTTCATTATGCCCTGGGGGGTAGTAGTGGAATGGATGTAGAAATATGCACCATGCAACACACACACAAAAACACAGGGTGCCAGTTCTGACATGCATGGGTGTGTGGTGGTCAACTGTGCCAGCAGGCTGTACAAGGGTAGGTGATGAGTATACATTGGCATCAGACCACAGGATAATGGTCTGCATTGTGGATCAGGCCTGCAGTTTCTGCACTTGCCCACACAGGTGGGTATTGCACCCCCCCATCCAGTCACCTGGGTGACTATTGTGTGTGGCCAGTGCTGTGCATCACTTGCCATGTATATTTTCCTTAGTCCATGACATGGATGGTGTTTGGTATGTGCACACCTCCCACATGCATGTACAGTGACATGCGGTACTGTACCTGGGGTGTCTGGCCCATGTTGTGAACACAGATTATCATTAGATGTGCCAGTCTTGCCCACCTGTGGCAGGAACTGGCAATGAGCAGCAGGTTTACCCTGCACCTACATTGATAGCATGCTAACAGCATCCCCTGATGTCAGTGTCATCTGTCCATACAGGGCATGTTGTCAGGCATAGTATGTCTGTTGTGAGTCACATGTGAAGGCACCATAGGTGGTGCAGGTGTCCATTGCGGAACATGGTGGAAATGCACTGTCTGCATGTACATGCATATTGGACAGGGGCAGGGTGACATGCTCTCTGTAGCTCACTGCTATCACTTCATAGTTACTATCAGTGGCCAATATGCAGTGCACTACCCAAATACTGGCTGTTGCCTAGGCATGTGTGTGCATATGACACATGGGTTGAGTGTGTGCTCTGGGTAATAGTGGGGTTGCTAACTGTGATTGGCTGGCCTTGATGTCAAATGTATGAGTATGGCTTTGCACCCCAGCCTCTCAGCTAATTTACATCTGTTATCCCTGTATGGTTGACATTTTGATATATAGTAGGGCCACCATAAAAGAAATAAGCAAAATCCCCTCCACATTGCCCACACTCACAACCACCTCTACACAGGATATGAGTTACAAACACATGCACACCTATCATGTCTGGGAGTAGAACCACTACTCACCTAGTTTATTACACTATAGCACTACGCACTTATAGTACATGCCATGGATGTTACTGAAGTGCTTTTTTTCCCTAAAGGTGTATTTCACAATGGATGACATCAGCAGGATTACCAAAGAAGGGCATTTCGACTGTACTGTGAGTGACTAGACTAAAATGCATTGTTCCCTACACAGACAGTGAGACACACACACAAAACATCCACAACTGACATGTGTGGGCATAGAACCTCTGACCAAGGTCTATATCACATTACAGCATAGCACTGTTATAGGACACAGCACAGGGATTACTAGAGAAACTCTTTCCCAAATGTGTATTTCACAGTGAATGACATCATCAGGATTACCAAACTAGGGCATGTCAACTGTACTGCAAGTGAGTAGCCTAAAATGCATTGCTCCCTACACAGCCAGTGAGACACACACAAAACATCCACAGCTGACATGTGTGGGTATAGAAGCCTTGACTGAGGTCTATATCACACTACAGCGTAGCACTGTTATAGGACACACCACAGGGATTACTAGAGAAGGTCTTCCCCAAAGGTGTATTTCACAATGAATGACATCAGGAGGATTACCAAACTAGGGCATGTCAACTGTACTGCGAGTGACTAGCCTAAAATGCATTGCTCCCTACACAGACAGTGAGACACACACAAAACATCCACAACTGAAATGTGTGGGTATTGAACCCCTGACCAAGGCCTGTATCACACTACAGCATAGAGCAATTACAAGTCTCACCACAAGGATTACTGTATACCTTTGTCCACAAAGTTGTATTTCACAATGTATGACATCAGCAGGCTTTCCAAAATAGAACATTTGAAATGTACTGCGAGTGAGTAGACTATAATGCATTGCTCCATACACAGACATTGAAACACACACAAAACATCCAGAACTGCCATGGGTGGAGATGGAATTCTGCCACAGTTCTAAATCATACTACAGCAGTATGCAGTGACAGAACGCTCTACAGAGATTATTGAGCTACAGCCTTCCCAGAGGTGTATTTCTAGGTGGGTGATATCAGCAGCCTTGGCAAAGTTGAGTATATGAATTCTAAGGAGTGTGAGTACCCTAAAAAGCATTGCTCTCTACTCAGTCAAAGACAGATAGATACACAGATTCACACACACACAGTTGCCAGGTCTTGGGTTGGAACATCTACTTAACTACATTATCATACTACAACAGTACACAGTTACAGGACATGCTATGGAAATTACTGGGCTATAGTCTTCCCAGAGATGTATTTCTAGGTGAATGACATCAGCAGCCTTGCCAAAGTTGAGTATATAAATTGTACAACATGTGAGTAGCCTAAAAAAACATTGCTTTCTACTCAGTCAGACACACACTCAAAAACACTCAGTTGCCAAGTCTGGGGTTAAAACACCTACCTAACTACTTTATCACACTATAACAGTACAAAGTTACAGGACACGCTATGGAGATTACTAGACGATAACTTTCCCAGAGGCGTATTTCTAGGTGAGTGACATCAGCAGCCTTGCCAAAGTTGAGTATATGAATTGTACAGAGTGTGAGTAGCCTAAAAAGCATTTCTCTCTACACAGTCAGACAGACATGCACACAAACACACACTCACACAATTGCCAAGTCTGGGGTTAGAACTACTACCTAACTAGTCTTCCCAGAGATGTATTTCTAGGTGAATGACATCAGCAGCCTTGCCAAAGATGAGTATATAAATTGTGCAATGTGTGAGTAGCCTAAAAAACATTGCTTTCTACTCAGTCAGACACACACTCAAACACACACAGTTGCCAAGTCTGGGGTTAAAACACCTACCTAACTACTTTATCACACTATAGCAGTACAAAGCTACAGGACACGCTATGGAGATTACTAGACGATAACTTTCCCAGAGGCGTATTTCTAGGTGAGTGACATCAGCAGCCTTGCCAAAGTTGAGTATATGAATTGTACAGAGTATTTCTCTTTACACAGTCAGACAGACATGCACACAAACACACACTCACACAATTGCCAAGTCTGGGGTTAGAACTACTACCTAACTAGTTTATTACTACAGCAGTATGCAGTTATGGGACATGCCATGAAGATTACTGAGCTACAGCTCTCCCAAAGGTGTATTGCACATTGGATGACCTCAGCAAGCTTGTCATACTACTGCTATGGGGGAGGGCGGTGTGTGCATGGGCCATAACCTATTCATGTAGGGGTTGACATGCCACATGCAGGCACACACGAGGTCATATGTCACAGGTACGTGTATACAGCTACTAGATGACTACTTCCTTGTACAGTCATGTTGCACAGCTGGCAACTGCACCACATAGTCTGTCATGCTGACAGATACTGGTGGCTAGTATCTGCAGTGAGTGACATCTGCACCTCATGTGTTTGGGGCCCTTTGGCTGTGTGCTGGGTGGGACAGGCCCAGATGGCTCCTTGCTATGGTCACCCTCTTCCACACATCTATGTCCATCTACCTTTTGCTTATTATAGTGTGTTGTCCTTACATATATGTCTGTATTCCTATCCACTGTTTGTGTAAGGCAGGAGTGGTGCATACTGACATGTGTCCTCACTAAGAACTGCGACTGTCTGATATGCCTGGTCCACTGGTGTTTGCAGACATGGCCTTCATGTGTTTAAGTGTGTGAGCAAGCCCAGTATGACCTTTCAGTATGTTGTTGACTGACATTGCTTCATTCCTCTAAATGTGTGAGCATGCCCAGTATGGCCATCCGTATTGCATGTGTGGATCAAATCCAGGTAGTTTGTACTGTGGTGCTGACCTTTGTGTTGTACACCGACAGTTAGCATGCTGTGTCTGCAGAGTATCCATCAGTCATTTGGCATTAACTGTTGCTACATTTCTGCATAGTGGAGGGGGCACCTGACTGTTTCTACATTTCTACACAGGAGTGGGGGGGCACACCTGACTGTTACTATAAGTGTACGTAGGATCGGAGCGCACACCTGACACTTGTACACATTTGCTAGGACTGTACTGGTATGTCAGGTACTCCATTTCAGTCTGTAGTTTTGCCTATCATGCTAGCTAGAGGCATACCAGTGTACTACAGATCTTAGCTTTAATTATCTACATATTAGTTTGTGACTTCCTAGCCTTCACAACTTATCCAACTGACTGGCCTGCTGTAGTCTGTCTGTGTAGGCCTGGGGGAGGGTTACCCATATGGCTTTTTCAAAGGCCATAGTGCAGCATTTGTTTGTGATTGTCTACACCTGTCCTGCTGGCTGAGACTGTTGCTGGGTATGTGAACCTTCCTGACTGGCATGTGTGGGTCTTATGGACACACATGTCACTCAGCCCATTTCCTGCAGTGGGTTTTGTCACCCTGTGCAGTACTGGCTATTATGGTGACTCCAGTATGTGTTACAGATGTCATGGTGCCACTATGGGTGTCTACTGTCTGCTGCCTTAACATTCGGCCACTCAATTTCCTTGCATGCTCACATCCATACCATTGCTACAGGTAACAACACATTCTACTCCATTTGGCAATTGGTAGGTTGATTGACTTACCTTGAGAGTGTGCCAGACTTGAGGATGGTGCTGGAGGGCTGCCTATGTCGGATGCACATAGTTCACTTCCTATACATGGTTGAGCCATGAGGTAGAGTCATGTTTGGCATCCCCTTTACCGTCTTTGCTAGTCAGAGAGAGGTGTCATTCCCTAGGTCCCTACTGTGTCAATGCATATGCTATGCATTGCCTCTTTGCCAAGGCCAGGGCATACTGGGCATGCCTCCTTCTGCCTACTGGGGCAGGTTCAGGTTGTTCCTCCTCCGAGTCACTCTGTGCCTGAACAAGCCTTGGCATTGGTGGGGGGCTGTGTCACCCTGCCCCATGCTGTTCCTGCTGCAGCTGTTTCCGCAGGATCATATTGTGTAGCATAGCACATACCATAACAATTTCGGTACATGTAGCTGGATGTGTCCAGACACCGGAACCGTGACCTGAGCATCGCAAATACATGCTCTATTATATATCTTGCCTGTGCATGTGCCTCATTATGGCATTGTTCAGGTGTGTGTGCATTTTTGATGGGTATCATCAGCCACAGCTCCAGTGGGTACCCATCACCCTCCACTAGGTGACCGTAGGGGATGTCCACATTGGCAAATCTATGGTACAGCTGCATCAGATGCCATATGTGTGAATCATCATGGCTTCCAAGGCAGCCAGCACACACATTCATTATAATGCCCTGGGCATCACATACGACCTGGAAGTTGATGGAGGGGATGCTCCTGCAGTTGATGTAGGCCCTACCCTGCTCACCGAGTGGTGCTTTGGTGCATATGTGCGTGCAGTCTATAGCACCCACTACCCCAGGGTATTCTGCTATTTGGTGGAAGAGACACATATTGCTGGTTAACACCTTACATGTGTTGAAGAAATATAAGTGCTCACTGGCATGTGCTGGCATGGCATCCAGGAACTTATAGGTTCATAGGTTCATAGGGTCATACTAGGCTATCTGCCCAAGGGCATTTATAAGCCTAGCCCATAGTTATTTGGCTTTCGCCACCCCTTTAGTTTGAAGAAAACTATGCCTATTATTTTGCTGTGCCTCTGTCAAGCAGTGACACTGAAGTAATCCCTGGGGTATATCTGCGATCTCCCATCCATTGGTCAAGATTCCTCTTGAACAAGGCCAGCGAGGTGCTTTGCCTCACATGTACCGGGATTTTGTTCCACAGCATAGGGAGTCTCTGGGTGATGAATCTGTCCCTCCAGCACATTCTATTATTAACCGTGTCAAGGTTTAAGTCTCCCGCCCTTGTGGTTCTGAGGGATCTAGATTTTTTGAGGTGAAGCATATTCATCAAATCTGGGTTTGACATGGCCTTATATGTCAGGCACAGGTCACCTCTGAGCAAACGGTATGAGACTGAATAGAGCTGGAGTTCTTTCAGTCGGGCAGCATAAGACATATTTTTGAGACCCTTTATCCTTTTGGTGAGGAACTTTTGGGGCCTTTCCAGCTGCTGCAGGTGTCGGATCAGATATATTCCGAATGGGGCATTGTACTCAATCATAGGTCTAATGAGTGATGAGTACAGGGGGACGATGACCTCCCTTGATCTAGATGTGAATCCCTTCATGATCAGGTGGGCAATGTAGAAGGTTTTCCTAACTACTTTAGCAACATGAGTGTCAAACGACAGGCTACTGTCAACCTGGGTCCCTAGATCCCTGATGACTTCCTCTGTGCTCAGTGGATTGCCACCTATATGGTAGCTATGGGTAACCTTGTTTTTCCCGAAGGGTATGAGTATGCATTTCTTGGCATTTAACTTTAGGCCATGGCTCTGGCACCAGTTATCCGTTTCTGTGAGGCCCTTCTGAAGGATATCTGTGTCAGATGTGTTTTCGACTATGGCGCCCCGTTTGCAGTCATCTGCAAACTTTGTCAGCCATAACCCTCCTGCGTTTGCTTGTACTTCAGAAAAGTAGATGCCGAACAAGAGTGGACCCAGGACTGAACCCTGTGGGACACCACTTGTGACAGGCTTTGAGTATGACATGGCTCCAGCAACTCTGACCCTTTGTGTTCTGTCACTTAGCCAGTTTGCAACCCATCTTGTGATGTATGGGTTTACATTCAAGCTGATGAGTTTTTCGATGATACCTGACTGGGGTATTGTGTCGAAGAGCTTTGCCAGGTCAAGGTAGGCTGTATGGACTGCCTTTCCCTCATCAATGGCCTTGGTGACTGTCTCGAAAAAGTCAACCAAGTTTAAAAGGCATGATCTGCCTTTGACAAAGCCAAACTGGGTTGGATCCAAAGTCTGCAAGTTCCCTATGACTTTATTTATGAGTTCCATTATGATCCTCTCCATGGCTTTGCAGATAAGGCTTGTCAAGCTAATGGGATGGTAATTTCCAGGGTCGGTGGAGGCACCACCCTTGTGAAGTGGGACCACAGTCGCCGTGCACCACTCCTTGGGTACGTATCCTAAGGTGAGGCTAAGATTAAACAGCTGTCCTAACTGCGGGTTTAATTCCTCATTGAGTTCGTGGAGCACACAGCCGGGGACACCATCCAGTCCCATGGATTCTGTGTTTTTTGCCTTGGAGAGAGCAGTTCTCACCTGGGCGTTGGAGATGTTTGGGGGGCTACAATCCTCTGGTATAGATATCTCTTTTTTGGGAGTTTGCACTGAACCTGTCGGCCAGTATGTTGGCAATGTGTGTAGGTTCAGTAATCTTCACATCATTTTGAACTAATTCTGAGCATATCTGGGAGTTTCCTCCTAGGTTTCTAACATAGCTAAAAAAGGCCTTATGATTGTCTTTTGAGTCCTTGGCGATTTTTCTCTCAAAATTTGCCTTGGATGATTTTATGAGAGCTCTTAGTTTTTTACTTATAATGATCAAAGGTGTCTTACCTTTCAAGGATTTTGCTCTATCTTGTAGTAGCTTCCTCCTTTTGTTGTAGAGCTTGTTTATGGCTGGGGTCCACCAGACTGGACCCTTGCCTTTGGTAGAAAGAGTCTTAGTTTTGTTTGGGATTGCCTGATCCATGCAGTCCTGTAGGTGCTGGTAGAAGGCATTTGTAAGTGATTCAGTGGTTTGAGTAATGTTTACCACTGGCTCAGGGGCGTTAAAGGAGACCACACTAGTTTTCAGAAGTGTGAAGTCGGCTTTTGAGAAGTTTTTCACTGTGGTCTTTTTTATTTCAGGTGGGGGCGGGATGAGGACCTCCAGCGAGATTAGTTTATGATCTGATCTCACCAGTGAGGGTTATACTTCCGGTGTTGAACATTGTGATCCCATGTTCGTGATGATGAGATCAAGTATGTTTTCTCCTCTTGTGGGGATGGTGACTAGTTGTTCCATGGCATTTGAGTTTATGAACTCCAGGAACCTTTGGGCTAGAGTGTTTGGGCTTGAGTAGTGTTCCCAGTCTATATTAGGGTAGTTGAAGTCACCTAGTATGATGGTGTTTGGAGATACATTTATCCCCTCCAATGTTTTCAGGAAAGCCATGTGAGGTTCCTGAGTTTGAGAGGGTGGCCTGTAACATGCTACAAATTGCAGAGCAGTCTTGCCTATGGTTAATTGCACCTGGATGGTCTCCGATGCATCGTGCATTGCCACCAACCTTGAGGTGTGGGTGTCCTTTATGAATATGGACACCCCCCCTCCTTTCTTGGTGTTGTCCGGATTTTGGGGCCGGAACGCATGATATGAGGTGAAACCTGATAGTGCTGGGGTGCTCTCTGGAGCCTTGAACCAGGTTTCTGTCACTGCACAGACATCAATGTTCTCCATACTGAGAAGGGCCTCGAGTGCGTGCATCTTGAAATTGAGACTTCTGGCATTGAGCAGCATTACCCTTAGTTTTTTTCCTTTTTTGTGTTCTAGGGTGGTAGGTTTAGAATTTGAGCCTTGCCTAAAAAAGGCACTATGGGGGTGGCAAGAGCCTTTGCCAATATCCAGAAGCCTAGGGGTGACAGGTGCAAGCCGTCCCTTGCGAAGCAGTGTGGCTTGTCCAGCATGTCATCCCAGGCAGAAAGACATTGGATCCCCTTTGAATGACACCAGAATTTAAGCCAATTATTAAAGCTGATCATCTTATCACTGTATTGTGGCATCATTCTAGGTGAAGGTAGGATACTGCTCAAGGTCAGGGTCATACCTGCCTGGGCTACATAATCAGAGAGCTCCTCAATGTCTCTTTTCATGTAGTCCAAGGAGGTACGTCTCAGGTCGTTGACACCAGCGTGGACAATGACTGAGTCGTACTTGTACCTGCTGTTGAGAGACCTGAGTGCTTGCATTATGTGGCGGATTCTAGCGCCCGACAGGCAGCTTACTGTGACCTTCTCCTTACTCAGTCTGGTGAGCAGGACGTCAGTGTGTCTGACTATGGAGTCACCTATGACAAGTATGTTTGGTGTTGTATTTGGCTTTAAGGGCAGTGACTGCTTTGCACACTGATTTTGTTGTTTATGTGTTGTTTGTGTGGTGTATTGAGTTTGCAGTTGCTTGGGTGTCTGCTTTGGAGGCCTCTGCTGTTTAGGTAAATTTTTACTCAGAGCCTCCGAGTATGTTTTAGTGTGTTTATGTGTTTGATTCAGTGGTGTGGTTGAGTTATGTGAGACTGGTATTGTGATGTGTGTAGTTGCCTTCTCCTCCTGCCTGGTCTTGCCAGTCCTGAGTTGAGAGAGCTCTGCCTCTCTGGATGCTGATGCCTGTGAGATCCCCATGATATCCCCAGTTGCACTTTAGGAGGTACCTGTGGCTAGTATACCTAGGCCTACACATACCTTTGTATCCACTGGGATGGGTTCCCCTCGGCCACTTTGGTGTGTCAGGTGTGGCTGGCACAGCTCAACAATTTGTTGTAGGAGGTCTCTGTCCACCCTATAGCGCTCCACTATCTCCAGTTCATCTAGCCCTTGGTAGTTTACCCTGGGTCTGTACACTCTTCTCTGTCTCCTCACTGTGGGTTGTTTGGCAGCATTCACATCCTCACCACCCTCAGCTTCTTGCACATGTTGCTCTATGTTGCCTGCTGCAGCCATTCTCATTTTGTAGGTTTGTTTGTTAAAATTTCCTCGCTTGTATACACCAGTGGTGTAGAGTGTGGAAAAAACAGAGGGGAAGGTGTTTTCTTAGTTTATAGTAGTGTTCTTGGCTGGGCTGGTCTGCTGCCTGTGTAATTGGCTGATTCTGATACATTTCGCCTGTCAGCTAAGCTAGTTCTCCTTGATTACCTTCCTACTGCTGTTTTCCCTTTCCATTGCC
The DNA here is from genome assembly GCF_019279795.1 of Protopterus annectens. Taxonomy (NCBI): domain Eukaryota; kingdom Metazoa; phylum Chordata; order Ceratodontiformes; family Protopteridae; genus Protopterus; species Protopterus annectens. Next base: position 744,011,068 of record NC_056734.1, on the reverse strand, counting down.
TCCCTGTTTAAGCCCGCATGTGCGCCGCTCAAATGGAGTGCTCAAATGTGCACAGAGCTGCTATTTCCTGGTTTAACTTATTTTTTCTTCCTCTAATACCCGGTGCGCGGTGCGCACACCCGCTTACACTTTGTAAAGAGTGCTAGGCAGATTTAGACACACCCCTAGCTTAGCTCTGCTGAGCTAGGAGCAGTCCCGAGCCACAGGGCTCCAATCCACTTACAGTATGCCTGACACCCCCCCATGATGTCACCTCTATCCTAGTCTTGCACCCAGCTATTTATACTTTTACACTCTTGGGACCTGCCTCACACCCTGGGGAAAACTGGGATTCAATATCCTTCACCTCATTTGCATAGGATTGCCTGCTAATGCATAGTTACATGTCCCACACTGAGCCACCCCCCTTAACAACCATTACTCACTGGCCAGGCTGTCTTCTGCCTGCCATTGAGTTGCATGGCAGAATACTGCTTTTAGTTAGAATGCTTATTTTAGGTTTATTTTATTATTTTCCCCCAATCTCGTGTGCATGCCGCTGCCCTATGCTTAAACAGACGAGATCGGCGAAAAAAAAATAAAAGTTATTGTTTTCATTTTTTAAACATTTTGCAATGCCAATCTACTTGGCCATTGGCATGCTTCCTCAATATTGTGCAGCCTTTATTTGGAGCTGTCATAGCTCCATTTTGTAGTTTGCAGAAATGTACTCGGTTACTAACCATTTCTGCAGACTGCACTCATTCTGCACTAGCTGCCGGCTTCCTGCAATGCAAATTACCCTCATTTGCATGGTTTTCAACTGCAAATGAGGGTAATTTGCATACAGGAGCTCGGTCCATGCAGGATTAGTCTAGGAGCTCACGTGCACATCCCGGGAGCTCGTTCCTGGATTGCACATTGGCCATATTGCCGAAAATAGCTCTTAGACTAATCCTGCATGCTCTAAATGGCTTCGTAAATCCGGGGGATAATCTTTTTTCAGCTTAATAATGTCTGCAAAGTGAGTATAGTTTTTCACAGGATGTTTAAAAAGTTGTAGAGCTTTTTTTTATTTTCTTCTCAGAATAAGTAAGAAACCCTGAATTTCAAAATTAATTTACTGCTGGACCAAAGTGCTCAAATTATGACCTGATCAATATAATTTACTTAGTGGACTAAGCAATTCAATGAGTTAAGCAATTGAAATTCATATTCATGAAATGTGTCTTTACTGTTAATATGAAATATTGCATATTATGTGATTGTAGACATTTGAAACATATTTAAATTGTCAGTTCTAACTAGTTATTTTGTTTTATATCTGACAGAACAGTGCTGTGTGCATATGAAAAGAGCGAAACGTCAAAAGCATTGTTGCCATTTTAAAAGTGCTTTTTCATTGGGAAACACAATAATAAAGTTTAGCTCTTCTTTGAAAGATTTAGTAGTTTTTGTCCACGGACAGTATCACTGTGGCCTTCTTCAGAACTTCTAGAAAAACAAAACATCCTTTGGTTAAATAAATTATCCATTCAAGCAGTTTATCTTCCTTAAAGTCAAAGTACAGCTAATATGCATGCAAAATTAATATATAGCACAAGATATACTAATATACAAAAAACTAATTACATTGGTAAACATTAAAATTAGTATGATGTATAAAATTAAGTTAAACTGAATTAACCACTCTTCAACCTCATTATTTTATATATATAGATAAATATATAGATATATATATATATAGATATATATATATATATATATTTATATCTATATCTATCTGTATCTACTGTCTCTCTCTCTCTGTCTCTCTATGTATAATGGTCTTTCAATCAAATGAAGTAGACCCATAGATATATATATATATATATATATATATATATGTGTGTGTGTGTGTGTGTGTGTGTGTGTGTGTGTGTGTGTGTGTGTGTGTGTGTGTGTGTGTATGTGGTGTGTGTGTGTGTGCACGCACGTGTGTACAAAAAATAAATCATTAACATTTTAAAAACTAAACTGTTGGAAGCAATTTGTAAAGATATAATAGATTTTAAAACTTGTTCACTTTAACTTAATTCCCTCGAATTGCATAAATACCTTAGGTTGTAACTGATCATGTTAGTTTAATCTATTAAATTTATATTGTAATTGCTATCCCATAGCCTCATCAAATACAGTGTATATGAAACTTTGGGTACTTCAGTGTTTTAACATGGATTTTGGTGCTTTGCTCTTTTGACAATGCTATATTGTACTTGTTATCCCATAGCCTCACCGAATACAATATATGCAATGCTTTTGGTGTTACACTCTTTTAATAAAGCTTTTGGTATTTCCCTCATTTCATACGCACATAATACTGTTCTTTTAGATTACAGTGTTTAACTTGTGTACATATGCCTTTCTTTCCAGTTACTTTTTTCATATCATATCCCAAGCAAAAACCACGTGAAAGGAAAAAAGTCTTTCCTTTGTTAATTTTCCTTTTGGCTAAACCATGTATTTGTAAATGCCTTTTTTATATACTATACTAAAGCAGTCATTGTCAATGGTTCATATTTTGGAGGAGTTATCCAGCAGTGGTTAATTAATGGATCTATTCTCCACGTTGAATTCTTGGCTTTACTTAATTGTACAGGTACAGAGATGATGAAACTTTTGGCTAATAATAATGAGAGGGAAAGAGAGAGAGAGAGAGAAAGAGAAGAAGAAAATTGAGGACCACATATGGGTGTTGGGGGAGGGAATAGATAATTTGCTGTTTTGGGAATACGAGGTCACATTTCAGTGTGTATTCACTAATGTCGAGAAATACTGCGAAACAATCTTGTTAAGAAAAGAAAATAGTTGATAAAGGGCAAAGGGAATAGAAAAATAAAATGTCATATCCTACTGTAGGTACAAAGAAGGAAGAACAGTATGGTGGTGATATTAACAATACAGTCCATGGTGAAGAAGTGGAGCCATTAGAGAACAATGGTGGAATTTTTTTAGAGATGCAGGCCTCACTCAGGTGATCCTGCAGGTTACAGGCAAAGAAAGTGACGTTTTCCCTGAACAATACTTATTCAGCAATTCAATGTTTTGGCAACTGTGAAGAGAAAAATCCTAAAGGGATTGGGGACAGGCAGAGGGAAGCACTACAAATACTGTTCATGTATTTTTCAACACCACTACATTTACACCAACTGCTGTATATGAGTTTTTGGCTTTAAAATTTTCATCTAGAGACACTTACATATTACACCATCATTTGGACAATTATTATTAAAGGGCATTAATTTTGCCTTTAGTAGAGGAATTAATTTAATTGATACTTTAAAGGAATTGAAGTTATACACTATAAAACTTCATTTGTCTCTATTGTTTAAAGGGGATATATTTATTTTAGATTGATGTCTAATAGTTTTATTCAACACATTTGGTTATATTAACAATTGTTTTTTTACATGCACGTCTGTGTGTTATACTTGTAATCTATTTATTAAACACATTAATTAGTGATTTCTAGGGGACTGATTTAATTGGATTATTTTGACCATATGACTTTTTGATAACACTATTTAAAGATTTTTTTTTAACAACTGGTTTTAGTTTTGAAGAAGTTCAGATCAGTAGTTAGGAACAAAGTACTTACCTAATAGTAAAGTATTTAATGCTGAGCTAATTCCTTTTGGTTTTATTTGTTTTTCATTGCAAGTATTTGCATTGCCTTTGATTGCTTGTATGGGCACTATAGGTATTGGTATTGCATTTTTACATCTTGATAGAATAATTAGTCATGGAGTAGGAGATTCTTGTAAAAGTTACTTACACTTCATTAATATGTTTATGAAGAGTGATCTGCAGTTTTATTAGCAGCCTTCTAACATGTAGAACAAAATCCTCTGGGAGTACATGTGGGTTATGTGAATAAGGGCTGATTGTGAGACATATAGCAGTAGGGTGCATACTGAGGGGTTATGGGTTGTGCTTGTGTGGAAGTGGAAATAAATGGAGATAATATTACAAAATAATGAGTCAGGAGCTGGATAGATGCAATTCCTTCCATTTTTTTTTCTTTAGTCTGTGCTACCACATAGCTATGAACCTGCTGAATTTCTTTGTGCAGATTTTGGGAACTCACTCTCTCAATATATAAAGAGGAAGTGTTACACATGGGCTCTTTTCCCCCCTTGGAATAGGTCAATATCAGTGGACACCAACTAAAACTGACTTTCTAGTTTAATTTTCATTGTAATGAGGATTTTATTTTATTTTGCACTTCTCACTATGTTCCAGATTGTAAGTGAACCTACTATCTACTCTGCAGTATCAGAAAGTATATTTTCAATTCTTTGCAATCACTAAGGTCTTACATTTTTTAATATTTCCTTTACTTTGTTTATGATCCTCTATTAGTTGTGCAAGTTCAGTTTTTGTGACTGTTCTTATTTATTTTCTTTAGTGTTGCCAGCATGTTTTTGCCCATTAATTTCCTCTTCATTTGCAGGTTCACTTCCTCCTGAACATGCAGAAGATCTTTTTTTCTTTCTTTCTTACAGCCCTGTAAGGAAGAAAATAATCATCCAGGAAAATGTTTATACATGGATGTATTAATACTTATTTCATTAAACTTAGCTGTAATAGAACAGTACTGGTATATTATTAGAAATGTTTCTTTTAGGTATCTTTAATTTTTGGCAACCTGGTATAACTCAGTGAAATTATATTAAAATAGTAGAGTCATATTCTTTACACAACCTTAGTGTAACTCACTAATACACACTTTTATGTCTTAATTTAATTTCTTCTTATTTTTTTAATAAATTGCACAGCAAGATAAAAACATTACTTTTCAGTGCAGTAACAATATTATACAATCTTATTAACAATGTCTGCCATAACACTACAGTGATTTGAAAAAAAACAGAGAGTAAGAATAAACTAAGTATTACACTCAACAAATTTTAGCATTCATATTCCTACACGTTCATTTCCAATGCAAGAATAATGAAAAAAATCTATACAAAATTATTTTTAAACTCTCTCCCTGTTTTGCTTGTCATTTATGGACATTGTTTTACTGTCATAATCATCCTTAGTTCCTATTCTTCATGTTTCAAGCATTTCTACATATTTTATCCCAAATGTTTTCCCATTTCTTATGTATATTTCTTTTTTTCATCCTACGTTTCTGAGCTGTTATTACTTATTGATAAGCTCTCAAATTATTCTTTCCCAGTAAATTATCTTGCCATACAGTGCCACCATTCCATCTTTGCCAATAACTCATCCTTTTGACTGCAAAAATTAAACATTCTCCTCCTTTTGTTATCTCTATTACTTCTCTACAACTGCCATGGGAATGAATTTCTATTCTTAGTAAATTTGCTTCCTAAAAGAAATCTTGCATTCTACTATACATCTGTGACACATATGTTTAATGAGTTACCAACTTCAGAATATATAATTAATGCTGGCTTCTCCTTCCCCACATCACTAGCAGTGGCCATCCCCCATTTTTCATTGGTGATCTAGTTGCAGGTGAATTCTGTACCACTGATTTATCCACCTCCTGCACTGGCCACACGGCAATGATATTGAACACAAGTTTGCAAACCTTTTGAAATTCTTCCATTCCCTTATTGAGAATTCTGCTGTCTTTCTTGTACACTATCTCTTTTTAAGTCACTATTTTGCTCATTGGAAACGCTCTCCTTCTTCACTGTTTCCACTACACTATTTTCCTGGATATATTTAAGTATCCATTCTCTCATAAATCATCTCTTGATAACTACTTTCATTTGTTCATGCTTCAGCCATGTATCTCTGACTATAGCATGTTTCATTTTGAACTCACTCTATTCCAAGAGAAGTTTACCTTGTATATCTGTGGAAGTCCTGCTTACAGAAGGGATGAAAGTATTTTATCTTGGATATCTTCCCTGTCCCATAAACAATGTTTGGTCTTCAGAACTCATTGAATTGTAGTTTTCAAAAATATTATTTGCAGTTAATTAAAATAATTGCAATATTTTTCATATTCTGTAATGGCCAAGTGAAATACATGTTTCTTCAGTACATGAAAAAGAATTGTACTACTGTATTTATAAATGCTGTACTAAGACTATGGAAAAAAATCACTATATTTTCAAATATGCTTTGCTGAATATTTTTACTGTTTTTTTCTTCCTAGTTCTTGGTGGTTGCATTAAATAATATACGATGCACTGTATTTTATTTTATTTGTTTTGTGTTGTTTACTGAGGTAGAACACTAACCAATTTAGATTGATTTCAGACTCAATTGGGGGCAAATGCAAAACATATAAACAGTGAAATAATGAAAACAGATGTGAATAAAGGTTGTAGCAATAACAATACCAAATACAACAATTTAAAATAATTCTGGCAAAAGGAATATAAACGTATGTTCAGAGAGGAGAATACAAACTCATACTTAGAGAAAGAATGAAGGATATACCCCTAAATGTATTATAATAAATGCATTGCATTCTTGGTATAACAAAAGTGTAATGCAGAAGTGACAATAACTTCCAATAGTAGTGCCATATGTAAGCTAAATTCTTCATTGCAATATTATTAAGGTCTGCTATAAGTGCACTATATTTAAATAGATCTGTACCCTGTTGAAAGAATGGAAATAGTGGTACCTTATTGTTACTACAACTATGTTAGTAATCTAAAAGATATATTATTCATGCATGAATGAAAATAATCTTTTCATTGTCTCTCTTTAAATTATATTTATCCTTCATGAGTTATGCAAAATATAACTGGCCAATCAAAATTTGCAATTATAAACAATTTGAAAAAATGGCAGTGGGATAACAGTTTTGCAATTTGTAGGAAAAGTAAAGGCAAAGTCATTATTTGTTTTTGACACATAATTACTAAAATGGTAGAGTCTGTAGTTTCGGAATCATCAGTCCTCCAAGGGGAATGCAAAGCAAAATTATATGTATCATTTCAAACGTCCAAAATGAGACAAATTTACATTAGGGAAAAATGTTCGGAAGCATTGGCAAACACAGTAAGAAAAACTTGTATTTTCAAAGCAAAATTACCAGCAACTTTGATTTAAAATTGTATCAAAACAATGAAACACCTCTTGTGAACAATCAGTTGATTCAAGGATAATCAATTCCATGGATCACTAGTTCCTGAGGTGACATAATAATTCAGTCCTAGCCATATAAATTAAGTAATAAACGATTCATATGTCTCTTTGTGATTGGTTGCCTTATCTTGTGTTCTCTGCACTTTTTCAGTTTTGAACAAATCATTTCTTTCTTTCATGGAATGTAATGTTCACATTTGTTTCCTTGAAAAACACCTTAAATAAAGGTTTGTAACATATTCACTGGCATTATTGAATTTCTCCCAATGATTGTACTGGGAGTATAGAATCTGTATTGGAATCTGTCTGTCTCTCAGCTTTCTCCATCGGGTGTGAATTATTATGGTCATTTAAACAGCCTGAGCAAGATGAAAGAGCACACTGTTTACTTTCAGAGTGCACTTGAATGTCAGAGCTTGCACTTTTGTAGGTATAACCACTGTGGCCTGGAGGTCACTGTGTATGCAGAAATAACATAGCATACCATAGCTATGTGCTCACTATATTTGTAATGACTGAAGCAGTGTCTTCTTCATTCCATTTGTTGCAAAGGTTTTAGGTCAAGAGCTATGCTGGTGAGATAGACAGATAGATGGATAGTTAGATAGATAGATAGATAGATAGATAGATAGATAGATAGATAGATAGATAGATAGATAGATAGATAGATAGCCTGGGCATCCCATTTGCAGCAGTTGGCAGTTAGATATTTGCCATGAAAACTGAAATAAGCTCACATCACAATTTTTTTCTGAAACCAGGATGCAAATAATGGAGTTTTAATGAAAAAAAGAGTTTACATTATGACAGAAGAGCCTTAGGAATGGAAGACAATATTGGACTTAATGCTCAGATGTGGCTGTCCTTTGAAGTTCTAATCAAATATAAACAGTTTTCAGGTCTTGTAATTAATAGATACTGTCAGTTCTGAAGTGTATACCATGACTGACTGATTAATAGTGGTTGTATTTTATTGGGATGTAGTGGGCAGATGGAATGATGCAATGGTATGGGGCAGAGTAAAAGGTGGCTTGAGAAGCAAGACATCATGCTCAAAGTGCTACAGACTCCATTCATTAGAGTAATGAACAGTTTTAGAAAAAAGCAGATTTATTTTAAGTGAATCTCACAATTACATCCACTTGCAGAGAAACACAATGGACTTCACCATTAGTTATTGGCCAATACTTAATGCTGAGAATAATAGACAGTTACACAGGGGTTGATTCCAAAAGAAAGTTGTGGATAGCGCAGCACTCTGAAGCAAGACATCAGCTCATCAGCATGGATGAGATTTCAAAAAATATGCTAAAACAAGACTAAGTAATTAAATATTCAGTGCAGGACAATTACAGACTCAGCACATAACCATCAGATTCCAAAACACAGCATGCATGCCCATGAACGTTAAATGCAGCAAAGTGCTTTGACGACTTTATAAAAGTACTCAGCACAGGTCATATGTGCTGTATTTATACACCATGAGAACAATCAGCTCATTACTGAATCCTGCAGAATCTGTACACTATTGAGAGTGACAGAGTAGTAACTGAATGTGAAACTGTTTTTCATCTGGAAGCTAAATGAAATGTGATGCTCACTATTTTTTTTACACACATCACATCATTGCACAATTCTTCCATGGCAGTAACCCTTGTCTATTTTTGCAGGTGATGAACACTGGACCCACAATTGAGTTCTATGAATCAAGTGTATGCATAGGCTGGTGGACCAGTGCATGGAGAGAAGTATGTGTTATAACTTTCAACATTAATTTCCCCAGAAACACTCATAACAGTTAAAAAAAGTAGTTTTGCTTGCAGATTCATGCAATAGACATTGATTTTTTTGTGATTCATATTATATATTTAATTTATATGTTATCCTTGGAGCTTTTTTAAGTCTCAGCCTAAATGACAGACATGTATGTGTAACTTTCAAAGTGCTTTTATGTAGAATGCCACATAGGTAAGTGGGTTATACAATTTTGGCTATTTGAACTGCAAGTGTTGGTATGCCTGTATATTTAGCAGTGGTGCTCACTAATTATTTCTTTGTACATAGCATGCCTTTTCTATTACTGAATGAGTGTCTGCTGTCTCACCGTTCTGAATGCTATCGGCAGACAGTTTTTTACATGTACTTCAATTCAACATGCCTTGCACTTCTGCATCACAGTCTTGTGGTGGTTTGATTAACACAAAATGGCATGCTGTTTTCAGTCATGTTCCTCTTCCTATTGTTACATAATTAATGATTGTCACCGCAGTGTTTGAATTGTGCAGGTACATAGATAAGGATAATAGTGACAGGAATAGATTAGTTGAATAACAGTTTAGTGACATACCTTAAATTTGTAGATGTCATATGATGTCACTGTGGTTCTGATTGTACAGTTATTTTAATGTGTTGTATTGCACACTAGTTCTATGATGTTGTTATGTAGGCCATTAGCAATGTTATATTGTTCATCTCATTTGCAAATTTATTTTAAATTTACCACTGCTTGCTTTCTCAATATATATTGATAATAAAACTATGTTATGCACAGGATTCGACATGACAAATTACTTGCACATAGGCCAAAGTTAAAGGTAAGAATAATTGTGATACTGACAATCCGACATAAACGTGTGAGGTACACATATGAATAATGGGCCATGGAAATAAGGACTTTCTGTCAGATTATCTGCTTCGCGTTGTTGTCAGTCATGTGTCAAGTGGTTTACACTGGAAGCCCCATTCCAAATATTATGCTATTAATATTGCTATGAGATCACAGCGTAGTAAGGCTTTTAGAATGTAGAAACTTGTCAATGTTGCATGCCACAGTGTCATGACATCCTTGCCTTGATATATATGTTTGCTTGATGTGCACATATAAACAACTAATAACAGCATTTTCTCAGACAGACTATGTATTGCTTGCCATGTAATGTACTGCAGTATCCTAATGACACTGAATGATAGACATAGTGGACCATGCATAGTCTTCTATTCATATTATCAGTACATGCGGATAATAGGATAATGTAAATGCTGCATTATTAAGACTGCACACCTGATACCCACATTTGTTTTTGTTACATAAAGTATAAATACACCTTATGGGCCATATGTCTGACAATTGCATTTTAATGATAACTGTAATGTATTGTGATATACCTTGAGCAAACATATCACATTTGCTGTCTCATAGGTTTTGATGATGATTATTTATGTGTGCATCTGAATGTGTTTTATGACAGACTTGTTTTGTTCATGACTGTGACATATGTTAAACAACTATGTTGTACATTGTTATGGATTGAAAGCACCCCTTTCATTGCATATGGTGTTACACTTGCATAAGGTCATGCAATACTGTAATATGCTATGCAGAAAGTTTTCCACCTGTAGATTGTATCAGTATGTATATGTTATGTTCATAGATTTTTGGGAAATTATTATGTATGCTTTTTTTACTTGTTTAACCCTGACAGAGTGTGGGACCCATGGACCTCTGGTGGCTCTCTTATTGGATGCCAGTCAAGTCATATTCTGAGGACCAGGACGATGATCATGAAGGGGGTCAAAGATAATGGTGTTGAGAGATCAGGACCTGGCTTGCCATTGTTCCTGCTGCTCACCATAGAAAACATCCACCACCACAACCAGGAGATTATTTATGGGATCAGATCCAGATGTCTTCCAGAAGCAGATGAAAGACCTGATGTGGATTTTTTTTCCAGGACATGGCATGTGCCATGCACAATTCCTTCCAGGAGATCTCAAGATGGATGATTCATGATGTTTGACCCCATCAGAGTGGCCTCTCAGGACAGTAAGATTTGCCTGTGAGACCCATTTATAGAATGCTGCCCACATAGTGTTTGCCATATCCAAAATGTACTTTACAGGCACAATTGTGCAGGCATAGCATGTTACCATCATACTTTTTTCCGACCATACACTGCACATATAATGCCATATGTGGAATTATGTTGCTACTGCAGTATGACACACATTACCACATTAAATATGTGCTAATCAATTAGATGTACATAATATGCTGTACTTAAGGCATACAGTGTTCCATATGGGAAGTGGTGCTACTCAGTTTTCTCTGTGTGTGTGTGTGCGTGCGTGTGTGTGTGTGTGTGTGTGTGTGTGTGTGTGTGTGTGTGTGTGTGTGTGTGTGTACTCCTATGCATGCAGTGCAGTATTACATTATATCCAATACATACTGTCCTGTATGTGACAGATGTGACTGTTGCTTTTGTCATTAGGGAAATGAGTCACAATTGTTCTGTTTGTATTGTTCCACTGTATAATTGGGTGGGATGACAGCAACTCATAAACTGCATTATTTCTATACATTGTTATGATGGGTACATTTAATTTATGTACATGTTATCCACATGTATGCATTGCAACCCCTTTCTATATTGGCTGTCGATGTCTTATTGTCTGTTAACCAACATGACAGCTCCTTGCCCATGTGATTTCTGTAACATTGCTATCATTCTGTCACACTGGTACAATGGCTTTGTGTGTGACATATAGTGGCAAATGTTGTGCCATGTGACTGCTTTATATGAGCAGGTATCCTTAACATACTTTATAGACAGTCACTTGTCCATGCAGTGGAGTTGATGCTTTATTTAGCATCATTCCTGAATCCCGTTTTGTCTTCATCTGTTATATTACAGCATGCATAAACAGGTTGGCATGCAGACAACCCCATATTTATGCACTTGGTGTATATATGCAATATGTGCATGTGCATGAATGTATTATGATCAATACACAAACATCCTTGTAATTTTGAACTGTGTCCATACAGTTATACCATTTTCTTATGCTGTACTGTTGTTCATAGGATTGTCCTTTGAACAGTTCTACACATGGATCATGCTATTTATATCTGTAAAAGTATTTGTTGTGTTTGCTGTATTATGTTGGAATGATGGTATATATGTGTATGTGATGCTAACAATTACTTTGTGTACATATGCATCTTGCTTTTTAAGAGATGCACATTACTGTGCTTGTATCATTTATACACAGACACAAGTAGACCCATCAACAATACATTTTGCTCATGTGACATGCATTTGCCATTTGCTTCAATGTAGCTTTGGTGGACTTCCACACCACTCTATGGTGAACATATACACATGCAATGTATCCCCTTAGATAAAGTTGTCCTGCTTTATTGTGTGCCTACTTTCTGTTCTTGGAATTTCCTCACTGATGTGGGCATGTGTTGTCCATCTCCCTTACTCCTTTTAGCTTTAGCATATATGTTGCACCTATGCATGTCATACGTTAAACTTCCTCCAATATCATCATTGTCATGCCCCTGTTGGGCCACAGTCTTGTAGTTTAATTCCCAGTTATGTCAAAACTGTGTACTACTACTACCAGAATTGTCCCATAGTCATGTATTACTGCATGTTTTCCATAAACAGTGTTACTGGTAAACCTCTAAGTTGTTTTGTGCCCTAAACTGTAGTAGAAGTTAAACAGTGAGAGAATGTTCTCTGCTCCAGCTTGTACCTAAGTGCTTTTATATTCTGCTTATCATTTACCTTCCCACATCTTGTTTCTGACCCATCACCCGCTAACGCATTAAGCTAATGTTGCCGAAAGCCCTTCAGTATTGCCTTCATTTGATTGGAAGCATTTGAAACTACCATGATATTTCCTGCACAGCGATACCTACCAACCAGTGTCTTTTATATAAGACTAGGAAAGGTTCAGACTTGTCAGCAACTATCTTTTCATCAAAAAGGAAAGAAGATTAAACTTAATTTAATTAATGTAATTCTGAATAAATATTTACTCTACACTTATAATGAGCTGTGTGGTGATACTAGCTGGTACTTTTCTGCTTTGTTCCATCTGATTGCATTTTTAGTTTATTTTGGAACCTTAGTCTTATATGGAGGATTGCGTTTCTGCATTATTCTGCACTTCTATTTCCACAAACAGAATTACTTGTAAAAGATATCTCTTTGTAGTTTAAACCCTGCTGAGCTAAAGTCTTATATTTTTATTCACAGTTGTGGCAGAACTGTGTACTACAGCTGTCAGATGTGTGTCTTAGTCAGTTATTACTGCAACATCTTCCTTAAACAGTTACCTATAAATTTCCACAGAGTCTGGTGCCTTACACTGTAGTAGAACTTTTATAATGAAAGAATTGTCTTTGCTCCAGTTTGTGCTTTAGTTCTTTTGTATTCTGATTATCACATACCTGCTGGCATTCTGTGCCAGCCTAATGCACCATTTATGCATTAAGCTAAAGTTTCTAAAAGAGTTGCAGTATTGCCAATATTTGATTGGATGCCTCTTTAGTAATCCTGTTATTTCCAGCATAGAGTTGCCTCCACCCAATGTCTTTTATACAGGTCTATATTAAATCAGCGAATGCTTAAAAAAGCGAATGCTGATTTATCAACCCCATGTAAGCGAAAGCTTACAATCCCGAACACTGAGAACAGTGATTTTATTCCCAGGGGAAAAAATTGCTGTTCCAAAAAAGAAAAAAAAAACTTTAAAGCATTTTGTAAAGTGGGGGGCTTTGCCCCCCGCACCCCCACCTACTTAAATATACCAACTCCGAGATTGCACTACAGTGACGAAAATGGCAAAATAACAAAGGCGGCCAAGCGATTTCATTCCCAGGGAAATAATTTGCTTATATGCCATTTGGTATTTTGCCGTTGCATGCTTTCAAGTTCGATCAAGATGCATTCGAAAGAATGTGTCTTTGATCATATAATAGGGAGCTGTTTATACAACACCTGGAAAGGTGCAAAACTGTAAGAAACTATCTTGTCATCAAAAAGGAAAGAAAATTTATTTTAATTATTTCAATTCTGCTGAAATATTTATGTCTATCTTATAGGGACCAGTGTGGTGATGCTACTTTGTACTTTTCTGCTCTCTTCCATCTGATTGCATTTTTTAGTTTGTTCTGGGACCTCAGTCTTGTATTTTGATTAGTAGTTTTGGGAAGATTTTGTTTCTGCATTATTCTGCACTTCTACTTTTATAAGTAGAATTACTTATAAAAGCAATCCATTTGTATTTTGATCCCCACTGGGCCATTGTCTTGTAGATTAATTCACAATTGTGGCAGAACTGTGTACTACTACTACTACTACTGCCAGATTTGTGCCTTAGTCATTTATTACAATATTTTACCATAAACAATTTTATTGGGAAATGTCTGCATAGTCTAGTGCCTTAAACTGCAGTAGAAGTTCAGTAGTTAGAGAATCATCTTGGCTCCAGTTTGTGCTGTAGTGCTTTATATTCTGATTATCATTTACTTGCTTGTAATCTGTGTCTGCCTCATCAACCACTAATGTACTAAGCTAAAGTTTCTGAAAAAGTGCCAATGTTGCGTTTATTTGATTAAATACCTCTTTTGCTAGCCTGCTTGTTCTGTGAATTTTTTTCATTGCTCCTACCCATTTGCTGTTGTTGTTTTATACGACTGTGTTTCTGCCCTCTACTCCATATGACAATCTGATTTACAAAGATTCTCCTTCCTCTCTTTCATTGCTATCAACTTTTCTGTAATCTGTATATGTACTCTTCCCACCAATTGTTTTACATAGATCCATGATACTGAGTGCCCACCAAGAAAACCAGTTTTTCTCTTGAGTAAGCCTCCTTTATTGTCTTCTGCTCATTTTCCTGGAGTTCATCAAAGATTGGAGTCCTACACTGCATTCCAAAAATGTTTTACTTGTATGAAATGCCATTCATGCAAAGTTTAGTGCCTTTATTTGTTAAATCATACATAAGTTATTTTGAATGATTGCTTGTTTCCTGCTTTTATGTGTGCATTTCTCTGAATGTTTGGAAGAAAAAGTGTTCTTCCTCTCACTGTTGCTGCTTCAAAACGGTCTTGAAATTCCATTCAGCAATAGATTTCCAGCTAGTTGTTTAAGTGGTTTGTGTTAGCATTGCACTTACAGGTCTTTTCTAATGTGTTTTTGCATTAGGAGGACTGGGTGTATTCATTTTGTAGCAAGAGGCATTTGCCTGGTCTATCTGAGTTGGGAAATATACAAAAGGGGTTGTGCACTCATTTTATTGGCCAGAAAGCTCATTATTTGATTTTTTTCTGTTCTGCAATAAATTTTGCATGGTTGCATGAGTTAGCACTGCTCTGTACAGTAGCAAACCTGTATAGCAGCAGTGTAACCTAAATAACTTGTGCATTGACAAGCTTAGAGCAGCAAGTTGAGTGTCGAGAGCTGATACCTACAGATTTAGTATAATTCAGTATTGTGTAAACATTAAAGTTAGTAGAATTTAGTGCTGTTTAGCATGATCTACACCAGTAAAGCACCCTTATTATTCTGCACCAACAAAGTACCCTTATAAACTAAACATACCTCCCCTCTTATAGCTAACTGGATATTATGGATATGCAATTTCTTAGCTTCTCTGTAGGCAGCTTGGTGGATATGATTATCTTGAGACAATGTAGCAATTGTCTCATGTTTACTCACAACCACTTAATCCTTAAAGAAGCAGACACAGTATGTAAGAGGTATACTTACACAATGACACTGGAGGCTAAACACTCACATGTAAGTGCACATCAGATTATCAAAACCACATGCACAACAGCCTCCTCATATAGCACACACCACACATGTAGACTAATGTATACTGAGGTGATTAAAAGAAATATTCCTGAACAACAAAGATTGCCCAGCCCACCTGTTTTATACCTCAACAAGCCCAAAGTCACTCAGAAAAAAACAACACCTAACAAATGTCTACTGTTAGTCTCAATGGAGCTCTAAACACTAAGCCCCATAAAGTAAGCAAACATACTTCCCAGGACTTTCATCACTGGGGACTTCATTGTAAGATATACTGATGCCCCATCTAATCAGGCTAAACAAGGAGCAGATAACTGTTAGTTGCTTATCTGTAACATGGATCCATCCAATCAAGTGCACACTCAAGTCATTATGTCACAGGTACCAGTATAATTTCATCATAGTCCATGTAGGTGAAAATGACCTGAGATGTACCTCTCTGGATTATATAAAAAGAGACATTATAGAGCTTTCATACTATTTGTCTCAGGCTGGTATGAGCCTAACATTTAGCAGCATATTAACATCACCATGGATGATGCTACAATGTTGTTGTGTCTTTCGGTTAGGGGTCGCCACAGTGGAACTCCGGTCTGCTAATGATTGGTAGTTGATTTTTACATGCCGAGTTACCAGCCCTGATGCACAGCCTTCAATGGAGGTACGCCCATTCACGTATGTCTCCATGCAGAAGATGCTCTAGGTGAGAATCGAACCAGACAGCGTCTTACTGTGAGGCAACAACGCTACCTCAGCACCACCACCGTGGATGATGCTACAATATGAACAAAAAATTATTGATTTCAACAAATGTCTGTCTTTCCAGTGTCATTCTAAGGGGATCCAATATTTGTCAACTTGGGTGGACATAGTCAGCAGACCACATGCTTTGCACCTTTCTTCTCTAGGCTTTCAAATATTAGCTAAACCTTTATCCAACCCCATAGTGCCTTTCTTAGGCAACAACAAATTGATAAACCTACCGACATAGCAAGATCAACTCAACTGAACCTCAAGATGTCACTGCTCAACTGCCAGGAGCCTAAATAAAAAAAAAACTACTCTTCCTCCAATTCCACCTCATACTCGAAGTTATAGACATCTGTGCAGTTACCAAGACATTTAGCTGCAGAGAGTGTCCAGCAGTGCAAGGTTTCAGTGCCTTCCATACTTTTTGACCCATACCTGCACAGACAAGGGCTAAAGGAGGAGGTGTCTCAATATACATCAATAAACTAAAGGAGGAGGTGCCTCAATATACATCAATAACAAACATACCTCTAGGGTGGTAAAACAGCATGACATGCTGGGGTTCCTTCATGTGCAGATCACTATAGACAAAATCCAGTACCATATCCTAGCCAACTATAGGTCATCCTCCATGTCAAAAACTCACAGTGCATACTTGGACTTACTTGGTGACACTTACCATCCAACCTAACACCCTGAACATGGGAGACTTTAATTACTTGTTTATAGATTTGGAATCCTACATGGCCTCAAATATAAACACCCTTGACCAAATAGTGAATATGACCACTAGAGGCTCCAATATACTGGACCGTATGCTCACAAATATGGGAGAACACTGCACCACCCCCCATGGTCCTCGCTAGTAGGGTCTGATCATGAAGGTGTCTCCTTGATAATTAAAATCAACTCAGTAATTCTATTAAAACCAGTAACAGGAACTATATCAAGGCAAATTACCTGTTATTAAGTGATGGTTTGTCAGAATTCAATGTGCCTCCAAACCCAGAGAACACAGCAGGCTATGCTGAACTGCTTTCAGAAAATTGGTACAACCATGTCAGTGGCAGCATAGAGGCTGCTGCACCTACAAGATGTAAGCCCAGGACTAGCCCCAAAAATAAAATGTCCTGGTGGCATTCCAAACTGAAAATGATATACAGCAAATGTAATGGTTGCAAATTACTCCAGCTGGTTGCATGTCTCACTCCAGGCAGTGAAACCTTTGACTGAAACAGTATGACTTCAGTCAGTGACTGAATGCCAAGTATTGTGTAATGTGTATGTTTCTGTTTTTTTTTTTTTCTAGTGTTAGACTTTAGATAATCCCACAGTTTCATGCTGCACAGCTGAGAGGAAACACTTTCTGAGTTGTTGGCTTCAATGTGACAGTTTGATTTATTACAAATTCATAGGTTCATAGATGAGTACTAAGCTAACTGCTCTTGTGAGCCATTTTAAGCCTAGCCAGTTACCCCTTGTGAGACTCAAACCCTGCAACTTGTGTTTGCAAGGCAAACAACTTAACCATTAGGCCACCCTCCCAACTGTGGATATAAACATTGGTTTCTATACTCTGATACAGACATCTCAGAAACTCATAGAAATATAGTTTATGATTATGTAATTTTAATAAGGGTTTACTGAAGCAAAGACAAGACTTTTCATTGATATTAAACCATATGTGAATGCTTTATAAAAACTTCCCCATCAAACTTCCACAGTCATTTACAGGGGATCCAGTATCTGTCTGCCTGGGGAGACATGAACAACAAACCACGATGCTTTGCCAGAGATGGTCTGCACCTGTCACCCCTGGGATTCAGGTTACTGGCTAAAGCTCTTGCCACCCCTATAGTGCCTTTTTTAGGCAAGGTTCAAAGGGCAAAACTACCACCATAACAGATACAAGCATGCAAAATCTGAAGGTAATGCTACTCAATGCTAGAAGTCTAAACCTCAAAATGCACTCTTTTGAGGCACTCCTAAAAATGGAGAACATCGATATCTGTGCAGTAAACTGAGTCTTGGTTCAAGGCTCCAGAGAGCACCCCTGCAATACCAGGCTACAACTCTTACCACACTTTTCAGCCACAAAACCAAGACCGAAACACTAAAGGTGGCGGAGTGTCCATATTCAGCCACAAAACCAAGACCGAAACACTAAAGGTGGCGGAGTGTCCATATTCACCAAAGATATTCACACCTCCAGGCTAGTTGCCCAACACAATGCATCTGAAATTCTCCAGATGCAACTTATGCTAGGTAAGACTGCAATCCAAATTGTAGCTTGCTACAGATCCCCCACCATGCCCCAAGATTCCCACTACACCTTTCTAAACATACTGGAAAATATTAAGATACAACCAAACACTCTAATACTGGGTGATTTCAACTACCTTGCCATTAACTGGGAAAACTACTCAGGTACCAACTCCTTTTCCCACCGGTTCTTGGAATTCATAAATTCCAATGCCCTGGATCAACTAATCCATTGTCCCACTAGGGGCTCCAGTATCCTAGACCTGGTTATTGTCAACATGGGGGATAGATGCTCCACACCAGTGGTCACCCCCTCATTGGTCAGGTCTGACCATAAGCAAATTACCCTTGACATCCACATCCCACCCCCACCCCCCAGTAAGGAAACCTCCTTAAAAAACTTCTCCAAAGCCAACTTCATGCCACTGAAGTCAGAAATGACAAACTTCATGACATCCATGCAGACAGGATCTGAAAGTTAAACTGCAGAATCTTACACTAAGGCACTGTACGAGCACATCCACTTGTGCATGAATCGTGCCATCCCAAATAGAACCAAGATGCTCTCCTCCAAGAAATGGAAGCCAATCTGGTGGTCCCCTGCTATAAACAAACTATACAACGGAAGGAAGAAACTGTTGCAGAAAAGAGAAAAATCCCAGGATGCAAAAAACTCCCTCACCAGTCTCAGTAAGAAGCTGAGATCCCTCATAAAATCTTGAAAAGCTAGTTACGAAAATAAAATTGCCAAAGATTCCAAAGACAACCACAAGGCATTCTATAGTTATGTCTAAATGGCAATGCTCAGATCTGCTCTGAGCTTCAACAGAATGGCATTAAATATACTGATCCCAAGGATATTACCAATATCCTGGCAGATTGATTTAGTGCCAACTTCATCCCCCTCTCACCCCCTAAAGGACCCATCTCAATACCAAAAGCTTGCCTAATTCCGGTAATCACGGCCACACAGGTAGAAACCACACTCTACAAAGCTAAGAATACAGCATCCATGGGACCAGATGGCATCCCAGGCTGTGTACTTCATGAACTACAAAATGAACTAGCACCTCACCTAAGTGTCATGTTTAATCAGAGCCTCACCTCAGGCTTCGTACCCACTCCACAAGGGGAGATCCACCTTGGATCCCAGGAACTACCGTCCCATCAGTCTGATGAGCCTGATCTGCAAGGGCATGGAACGCATTATTATGGAACTTATAAACAAAGACATTGGCAACCTTCAAACACTGGACCCCACCCAGTTTGGGTTTGTGAAGAGCCGAGCTTGTCTCCTGAAACTGATTGACTTCTTTGAATCAGTCTCCAGAGCTGTGGATGAGGGTAAGGCGGTCCACACAGCCTATCTGGACCTTGTCAAGGCCTTCGACACTATCCCTCACTCTGGAATCATAGATAAACTTACTAAGCTGGGCATAAATCCCTATGTCACTGGATGGATTGCTAACTGGCTTACTGACAGAACCCAGACTCCAAATGTAGCCGACTCTAAATCCAGCTCCAGACAAGTGTCAAGTGGAGTACCTCAGGGTTCAGTCCTGGGACCACTCTTGTTTGGCATCTACTTCTCTGAAGAACAGGCCAACACTAAGGGACTCTGGCTAACAAAGTTTGCAGATGACTGCAAACTGGGAGCCATTATTGAATCCCCAGATGATGTGGATATTCTACAAAAGGGCCTTACAGAAACAGATGCCTGGTGCCAGAGCCATGGGCTCAAGCTTAATGACAAGAAATGTATAGTTATCCCCTTTGGAAAAAAAACATGTACCCATGAATTACCACATAGGTGGCAGTACACTAAACATCGAAAGTGTGATGAGAGACTTAGGGACAGAGGTGGACAGTGGTCTCACTTTCCATAACCACATCGCCACAACAGTCAGGAAATCCTTTTTTGTGGCACACCTCATCACTAAGGGCTTTTCATCCAGAAAAAAGGAGGTCATTGTCCCACTGTACTCATCCCTCATTAGACCCATTATAGAGTATAATTCCCCATTTGGTATGTACCTCACAAGACATCTGCAACAGCTGGAAAGGCCACAGAAATACCTCACTAAAAGAATTACAGGCCTAAAGCAGATGCCATATGCTGACCGTCTAAAAGAACTCCAGCTATACTCTGTGGCATATCATCTACTCAGATGCGATCTCTGCTTAACATAGAAGGTCATGTCAAACCCTGAGCTATTGGACATGGTCCACTTCAAGAAATCCCAATCCCTCAGAGCCACACGCTCCAGGTATCTAAACCTTGTCATCAAAAAGAACAAAACATGCTGGAGGGATAGGTTCCAGACCCAGAGACACCCCATACTCTGGAATAAACTGCCTATACATGTCAAGCAGAGCGCCTCCTTGGCCCTCTTCAAAAGGAACCTTGATTATTGGATGGGAGATAGGACATTCACCCCGGGGATCATTTCAGTCACTCTGCTAGACAGGGGTCCAGAGAAGTAAATATTGTGGGAAGAAATATCCAGTGAATTGTTATGGCTAGGCTTGTATAGGCCCTAGGTCCGATTGCCTAGTACCAACCTATGAACCTATGAACCATCCTCATATGTGCCACTCACACAACAGCCCTACATATACTGGGCCACTACACAGTGTGTTCCGATGCCTGTCTGTGGTTATGGGATGTGTGTTTGCCCCTACAAGCATGTAAGCTGATAGGGTCACATACAGTGGAGCAGCATGCAACATCAGATAGAACAGGACCAAGAACAATGACATCTACCACAGTCTCTACACAGGCCAAGGTACATATTCACTATACACACACTGTCAACAATTACCAGACTTACCCATACCCACCTACTATACATAACATGTGTAGCAGTGTGATATCTCACTGGTTTGTTATCAGATATGCGATCAATGAATATGGTGTACAGAACATATGCACCCCCTACTGTATGACATATGTAAAAAGGTTGACAGAGTTGTGGTTGGAGTCACAAACACAGAGCCAATATTGACATGTTGCTGTGATAACCTCATACATTTGCTGTCTTAACAGGGTTTGTTGCAACATATGTTCTATGAGGGATATGAAGTCAGTAACTCTCCTGGCTATCACCATCTACAGACTGCAATCCTCACACTACCTTCTGCAGTTGACAGATAGGTGCTCTGTGAGTAACACAAGGAACACAAGGCACCTCACACTGCCCAGTCTGCAGATGACACTACAGATGGGGTTTCCTCATAAAGATAGCACTGACATGACAAGTATTAAAACATGTAGGACAGCCATATCCACACACACCCTGTTAAACCAAAATTAACCCAAATGCAGTATAGCAGCACTTACAGTCTGTAGTCAAGACAGGCACATCCCCATCATGTGTGTTGGCCTGTTTCCACAGTGTATGTTGTCAGAGTTACTCCCCAATCCATCTGTGATGCTGTTTGCCAAACAACAGATCTAGTTCCTGCTCACAGTGAATGAAAAGGCCCAACACCATCATGATGTTCCTAGATAATAGAGTGTGTTTCCATGCAATTGTCTATGGGAATGTTACCACAGCTGTTCCACATGCAATCAGCTAAAGGATGGCTGCAATTCATGCAGAGGCCATCAGCTGATCATGAGCATCACTGACAATACACATGCTGCTGCCTAAGCAAAGCAGGTGTATGTCTCCACATCTACCAGAGAGGGAGTGAGAGAGGCAGACAGAGGCAAAGATAAGTCAGGGAGGGTAAAACATAAGCATGTTTGTGTTACACACCTACCAGTCCAGGGTACCAAACCCCTGACTGACTATGTACTGCTATCACATGTCTAAGCCGTCACTGGATACACCACATACATTACATGTGGAGGAGTCCTCCAGACATATATGTGATGGTGAGTGACATCTGCAACAGTGACATGGTAGCTACACAGCAGGTCTAGTACAAGTGCCTGTCCGCATGAACAGGTGTCAGTGTCAACACAGCCACACTCTCACAGGGACACACACACATTGCTACAACTCATCACTAGTTAGATTGCCACAACACAGTACTGTGCAGGTATCACATGCACCACAGGGGTTATACAGAGGTTATATTGGCAAAGGGTATGTGGAGGTGTCTGACATCAGGCAGCCTGCTTCAGTATGCCAATGCGCATTGCAGTGAGTGTAAATGTGGTCATAGGCAACATACAACACACACAGACACAGGATGCCATTACTGACATGCATGGATGCATTGCTTCATGGGTGTGTAGTGGTCGACTGTGCCAGATGCATATACAAGGCTAGGTGATGGGTATACCTTGGCATCAGGTTACATGACAGTGGTCTGCAGTGTGGCTCAGGGGTGTAGTGTCTGGTTTCCCCACATGGCTGAGTATTGTATTCACCATCCAGTCACCTGGGTAACAACTGCAAGTGGACAATGCTGTGCATTGCTTGCCATGTATGTGTTCCTTAGTCCATGGCATGGACAGTGTCTGGGATGTGCACACCTTCCACATGCATGTACAGTGACATGTGGAACTGTACCTGGGGGGGGTCTGGCCCATGTTATGTACACAGATTATCATCACATGTGCCACTCCTGACCTCTGTGGCAGGGTGTGCTCATGGACAGTCCTTAGTGGATCACATTTGATGGCGCCACAGATGTTGTAGGCATCCATTGAGGATCATAGTGAAGGTGCACTGTCTTCATTTATGTGCCTATTGTACTGATGGACTGGGTTCCATGCCCTCTGTACCCCACTGCAGTCACACCATGCTTGCTATCTATGAACACTATTCAGGGTGCTACCAACATTGCGGCAGTTGTCTAGGCAAGTGTGTGTGTGTGTGTGTGTGTATGAGACACAGGTTCATAGTGTACTCTGTGTAATACTAGTTGATTACATTGTTCACCAGGCTATGTATCACATGTAGGGGTGTGGATTGGCACCCTAGCATCTCAGCTGATTGACACCTGTCATCCTTGTAAGGTGGACATTCTGGCATATAATATGGACACCATATAGGAAAATTACAAAACCATGTTTTCAATGGGTCTAAGTGATACACAGTCACAGCCACCTCCACACAGGTTACAAATTACAAGCACACACACACACACACACACACACACACACACACACACACACACACACACACACACAGTTGGCATGACTGGGATTAGAACTCCTACTTAACTAGTTCATCACACTATAGCATTATGCAGTTATAGCATGCACCAGAGAGATTTCTAGGATATTTGTTATTGTCAAAGTAGGGCAATGGAGTTTGTAGTGCCTGTGAATGGCCTCAAAAACATTGTTTGCCACTCTGACAAAGGAACACACACAAACATTCACACTTACAACGTCGAGGAATAAAACCCCTACCTAACTAGTTTGTAACACTACAGCATTACGCAGTTATAGCACACGTCACAGAGATTGCTGGGATATTTTTACCCAAAGGTGTATTTCACAGTTGATGATGTCAGCAGACTTGCCAAAGTAGGGCAATGGATGTTGTAGTGCCTGTGAATGGCCTCAAAAGAATTGCTCCATACACTTACAAAGGATCACAAATTCCAAACCCAGGACCTGACACAACATGGGCGCAGGATGTTAACAGTACTCCATCCCACCTGTATGCTGTCAGGCTGGTATCGGTAACATATCATGCAGTACAGTGTAGCTACCATAGAGGACTAAGATTCATATACACAGACACATATATGCAGATATATGTATATATATATATATATATATATATATATATATATATATATATATATACCTATATATAGATATATATGTAACTACACATACACACACACAGATATGTATAGGGAGATACATATGTAGAGGGTGTACACAATACGGTACAGCCACTATGGCTACAGTCACCAGCATACCACATGGACACTGTATGAGCCAAACATACAAGTGACACCTGTTGCCTGCAACATATACCAACAGACAGGTCACGGGATATAACACCACACACAGGTTTGTATACATGGGGAAGCTTTATTTCTGTACTACTACAGTACTGTATGCCATGTCATATAGCTCTGCAGACTTGAAATATATTTAGACAGAGTAATGCAACTGTCTAACAGATAATGGTATACAGTATTCTGGAAAGGAGTACATATGTTGCTGTCCAGGCCAAGGCCTTCAAGAGTACAACAGTAGACACAGACTGGGCCACAGGATAATAAGCAATCAACTGTCAGTAAAGCAGATGTACAGTCTGGCAGCCTCCATCTACAGTCCGTACACAGTCTCTAGGGGGTACATACCAAAGTAGACACAATGGGATGTATCTGTGATATAAAAAGGCATGACTGAAACCATCGTAATTGCATTGACAGAACAGAACAGTCTGAATGGCAAGAAGCACTAGGTCTGCATTTACCCAAGGTGAATTGAATAGAAATGTACACCCAGATACCTTCAGGCAGATTACCCCTGTTACCCCCTCAGTATTCACTGGTATCTGTCCATACAGGGCATGTGTATACTTCATGGCATGGCCTTTGTGGGTAACATTTGCTGGCTTGCCAGTTGTAGAAAGTGTCCATTGGGGCACATAGCGATGGAGCACTGCATGTTATGCATTGCCTATTGTAGGGATGGGACAGGGTGTGATGTCCTCTGTAGTCCACTGCAATCACACCATGGTTACCATCTTTGGAAAATATGCAGGGGACTACCAACTTATTGGTTGTTGCCTGGCCAAGTGTGTTTGTGTCCAGGACATGGGTCAAGAGTGTTCTCTGGGTAATACAGATGCTGCCTATATTGTTCCTCATGCCATGATGTCACATGTGAGGGTATAGTTTGTTTACCCCAGCCACTGTGGTGTTTGACATCTGTTATACTTGTAAGGTGGACATTATGACATTTAATTGGCCCAACATATAGGAAAAGTGCAAAACCCGCTACACATTGCTTCATGCTTCACACAGGATACGTATGACAAATGCACACACAGACACACACACACACACACACACACACACACACACACACACACACACACACACACACACACACACACACACACACACAAACACACGCACACACACACACACACACACTCACACACACACACACGCATGCACGCACGCACACACACACGCACACACGCACACACACACACACACCAAAAGTCTCACAGTTGCCATGCCTGGGATTAGAACACCTACCTAGTTACTACAACATTATGCGGTTACAGCACGCACCACAGAGATTACAGGGACTCTCCTTCACCAAAGGTGCATTTCACAGGGAATGACATCAGCAGGCTTGTCAAAGAAAGTCAATGACAGGTGTACTGACTGTCTTTAAAAAGCATTGGGCCCTACACATACGCACACACAGTTGCCAAGAATGGGATTAGAACACTTACCTAACAACTACAGCACATTAGAGCATTATGCAGTTACAGAACGTGCCACAGAGATTACTGGGATACTCCTTCACCATAGGTGTATTTCACAGGGAATAACATCAGCAGCTGAGCTCCGTTGTCTGGAACTGCTACTTTTTGTTGTACCTAAATGACATCAGCAGGCTTGTCAAAGAAGGGCAATGACAGGTGTACCGACTGTCCTCAAAAGCATTGGGCCCTACACATACACACAGACACGCACACCACACACACACACACACACACACACACACACACACACACACACACACACACACACACACACACACACACACACACACACACACACACACACACACACACACACACACACACACACACACACACAGTTGCCATGAATAGGATTAAAACAACTAACTACTACAGTACATTAAAGCTCAGTTGTGGAACTCACAATCATAATGGAAGGTTGAACAAGAGACACTCCCCAGTGTGTTTACCCCTTCTTCACTGCCAGACAGAATATCCCTCCTTTCAAAGAGAAGACGTCCGTGGACAATCTGCTTGCTCTATATTAATTTTACTGGGACCCTATCTCCCCTTGCTAAGGAGACTCAGTGTCTGTAGTCTGTCTTACATATGTTTTTCTAGCATCTAACTAACTTGAGCAGCATTCTACCTCGGTGTGCGTGAAAATAGCCTACCACTGAACATTGCACAGGCCCCCCAACCTTGGTTTACAGTCTACTCCCCACAATACCTTTATCTAATCTCTGTAAACTTAACCTCTGTGGAACCTCTTTTCCTCTGAGTGCACCTCCCTCCTTCTTCCACTAGGTGGCAGCATATACCTGATAAAAAGACCAGCAATAATACCTTCTCCCTGCTCCACTAACTTACCCTGCCTAAAAAGTGTCTCTGCCCTACACTAAGGAATCAGTAATTTACCTCCCCACACTTATGTACATTCTTTTAGAGAGTTTTTCACTAACCAAACATAAAGTCCTAATTTATTAACTGTAAAACAAAGTTTGTAACCATATACCTGCACCCCTGCAGTAGTTCTCTTTCTCCAGCCTCAGGTCACTGATTGTTTTTCGAGTCTTCCTGCCCTCTTGGCTCTACCTTCCTTCCCCCTTTCTCCTCTCCCATCCTAAATCTCCCCCTACTTATCTCCTCCCCCTAGGCTTATTCCCGCCCTGAATGTTATTTCACCAGGACGATATCTGAGGCGCCATTTTTAAATCTGGGCCACATGTGTCCTCCTTCCTCTGTGCAATCGGCCCTGTATCTAGGCTGCTGCTCTCGCTTCCCAGTAAGTGTAGCACAAGAGAAAATGAAAAATAAGTACAACAGAGTCTAATGTATCTATGCTTGATGCATGTTACTAAAAGCTTCTCAAACTCTTTAATCATATTGCTGCTTTTAACTTTGCTGTATTAATACTTAATGTGTACTTGCTGTTACGAACTACTGAAACTATATAATTATACTGATGCCTTTAACATTGCTGTTTAAAGTTTTATAACTACCCTATCTCACCTTGGAGTTAGGTTTGTGTTACTCTCTACTCTGGTTGAGCAGCGTGCATTCTTGTGTTGTTTGCCCCCTTTGCTTAGCGTCTGCATTTGTGCCCATATTGTTAGGCTTTTGGGTATGGTTTACCAATGCTCTGGTAGAAGCAGCATGTAATTTTAAGGTCCTCTGCTCTTTTTGCTTAGTGTATGCTTTATTGTGTCTGTTAATCTACCTTTGAAGCTGCTCACAACGCTAGTATCTTAGCGAGCTTTATTGAGGTGTCTGTTAAGCAGCATTAGACGCTGCACACAACGCTAGTGTCTTAGCGTGTTTTATTGATTGTCGTCAACAGTATTTTATGATCCAAGTGCTTGCCCATTGCCTAAGAACAGAAATTGTTCACTCTATACTTAGAGATGACTTTTTCTATTTGCTAACGCGGCTCCCAGAGCTAGAATCTTAGCGACCATTGTTTTTCAATCAGTTAACTGCTTAACAGTGTCTTTTCCTGTAAGACTCGGCTCCTAATATTAAAACCTTAGTGACCATTGATTTTTAACCTGCAACTGCTTTATTTAACTGCCAACACGCCATTCTTAGCACTAGAATCTAAGTGACCATTGATTTAGCAGTAAACTGCATAACAGTGTCTTTTTACCTGTAGACACGGCTTTTTACCTCTAAAACCTTAGTGACCATTTATTTTTGTAACCTGCAATTGCATAACAGTGTCTTTTACCTGCAAGCCTGACATTTTGTCTTAGAACCGTAGCAACCATTGCCTTTTAAACTTGCTACTGCATTATCATTGTCTTTTTTCCACCAAACTGAAGTCAGAATATTATTGTCTGCTCTTTTAGCAACATAGTATCAGTATTATTATAGGCATTGCTTTTTGCTGACATGTATTTATATATTGCTATCCCTAAGGCCTGCCTCAACTGACTGTCTTTATGTGTTTAACTGAATGTAATAACTGTATTTAGCTGTAGTTACTGCTTTGGATAATTCTCCTACCTAGGAATATTGCTTTATTTATTGCTATTTGAACAACAAAAACGGTCTCTGATTACTTTGAGTATTTTTTGCTTAGCACCTGTAATCCTGTTACCTATCTATTGTTTGCATGTTGAATTGTTGTATGAAGTTTATCATAACTTGTGGACCTTCTACTGCACAACTGTTTCCACCTTTCATTTTTCCTACCTCTGCTACATTATTCTCTCTCCCTCAGTCTACACTTCTGCCCCTTCTCCCTTTCTCTCCTCTTCCCACTCCACACTGTACAATACCCTCTTCTACTCTGCATTCACTTCTTCCTGCACTCTCCTTCTTCCTATTTTCCCCCTACCCCCATTTTTAACTTTTTGTTTTTTCTCACTCTCCTTTTCAGCCACTCCCCACGGTGTTTCCCCCTTCTTCACTGCCAGACAAAATATCCCTCCTTTCAAAGAGAAGACGTCCGTGGACAATCTGCTTGATCTATATTAATTTTACTGGGACCCTATCTCCCCTTGCTAAGGAGACTCAGTGTCTGTAATATGTCTTACATATGTTTTTCTAGCATCTACCTAACTTGAGCAGTTCTACCTCGGTGCATGTGAAAGTAGCCTACCACTGGTCATTGCACAGGCCCCGCCAACCTTGGTTTACAGTCTACTCCCCACAATACTTCTATCTAATCTCTGTAAACCTAACTTCTCTGTGGAACCTTTTCCTCTGAGTGCACCTCCCTCCTTTTTCCATTTGATGGCAGCATACTCCTGATAAAAAGACCAGCAATAATCCCTTCTCCCTGCTCCACTAACCTACCCTGCCTAACAAGTGTCTCTGCCCTACACTAAGGAATCAGTAATTTTCCTCTCCACACTTATGTACATTTTTTTAGAGAGTTTATCACTAACCAAACATAAAGTCCTAAGTTATTAACTGTAAATCAAAGTTTGTAACCATATACCTGCACCCCTGCAGTAGTTCTCCTCCAGACTCAGGTTACTGATTGTTTTTCGGGCCTTCCTGTCTTCTTGGCTCTTCTCGCTCCGTTCGCCTCCAGGCTCACTCTGCTCCCCTACCCTACCCCCAATTCCCATCTGCCCCCAGCGGTTCTACTTTTATCCCCCTCCTACCAGTCCCTTCCTCTCCACCAACCAATCCTGATACACCTTTCCCCCTCCCCTTCCTCCACCCTACCTACTTCTCACTACCACTCCCCCCACACACATAATATCACATCACCCTCTTTTCTATCACTTTTAACTGACTCCAACTACCATGCTCACCCTTCCTCCCAAAGTCCTTCTCTTCTCATCCTTCCCCTTCCTTCTATTATCTCTATACCAAATCACCTCCTATACTGATTTCCATCTACTCTCTCCACCTTTTACTCCCCAGCACCACCTTACATCCCACTACCACAGCATCTCAGCTTCTTTAGTTCCCTCCCACCCTATCCTTCTCTTAAAAGTAAAACTGTTTGCAATCTCAAATAATAACTACAAACATAAACCAAATCACTACCAGCCTCTTCTATCAAAACACAAAACTAATAAACATATCCCCCATCCCACTTACCTTAACTTAGCCGGCGATATTCACCCCAATCCAGGTCCAAACATCTCTCCTACAAATCACCCATGCACCAGCAACAAATCCTCTAATAAAAACCTCATGTTCCTCACTATCAACGCCCAAAGCTTAAAAAATAAATTAACCCTCTTCCATGCCTGGCTCAATCACAACTCTCCAGACATAGCAGCCATCTCTTAAACCTGGCTAAAACCTCACATTAATGACTCTGAATTCCTATCTCCAGGATTTCATTCTCTCCGATCTGACCACCCTAATAGAAGAGGTGGTAGTGTTGCTTTAATCTACTCCAACCCCTTGTCCATTACTCCTTATTCTAACCCCATTCCCTTCTTTCAATAATGCTGAACTTGTAATTGGCATAATAAAAATAACCAACCATAAAAGCATCTGCATTATTTGCCTCTATATTCCTCCTGGTAACAATACCAATATACTAGAAGACATCCTCTCCTGAACCTCCTCCAATATTAAGCTAGAAACCTTCATTTTGGGAGATGCAAATATTGACTGGGGAAAAATCATTAACCCTAATCCCACCATAACAATCAACCTATTCAACTTCACTCAACTTACTAACTCTATTACTTGACCTACCAAAACTAATCCTCCTGGCACCATACTTCACTGGATCCTAGTATCTCATCCTAACAAAGTTATAAAATCTGGTGTCACTCCTGATCCATTAGGAGACCACCTCCCTGCCTTCTCCATTTGAGCTACTCCCACCTCCCCACACTCTCACCACTACATTCATACTCATAACCTATCTAACTTTAACCCCACTTCTTTATCTGACTCCCTTAAGCTAACTAACTGGGACCCCCTAAAAACACTACCATTAGATGAAGCCGTTGACTATTTCAATTCAACATTCATAACTGTCCTTAACTCCCTAGCTCCTATAAGAACAAAAAGAGTTAAAACAAAAAACACCCCTTGGCTCACCAGTGATACAAAAAAGATTATGCTACAAAGGGATAAAACCTGGAAAACCTACGTTAAACACAAACAACCTGAAATCTTCCTTAAGTATAAGCAGTTGAGAAACCTTGCCAAAAAACAAGTCATTAGAGATAAAAAAGTCTTACTACATCAAACTACAAGAAAACCATGCAAGAAATCCCAAACAATTCTGGAATTCTATTAATTCCTTCCTTAGGTCAGGTACAAAAAACAACCCCTGTCCTGATACCAGCAAATCTGACCTTGAAATTACTTCACTATTCAATTTCTTCTTCATCTCTTCCATCGTTGAGCTAACCAAGACTTTCACCAACAATAACCCTCCTCCCCTCCCTGCTCAAGCTTCCCTTCCCTTCTCTCCCCCCCTTTTTCGAACTCAAACCTGTATCCACCGACCTAAAAAAGAAATGTCTCTATAAACTAAAGCCTTGCTCCAATGCCCCTGACAGCATTATATCCTCCTTCCTAAAAATAGCTTCTGATGCTATTGCTCTACCTATCAGCATCCTAATTAATAGGTGTCTACTTGAATCCTATGTACCTAAACTATGGCACACTGCTTTCATTCTTCCTTTCTATAAGGGTGACAAAAATTGTAATGTCTCCAATTTTCACCCCATAGCCATCCTCTCCCCTATCTGCAAAATCCTTGAAAAATGCATCTACCTGCAGCTCTTGCCATTCCTTACCAAACACCAACTACTCTCTCCTACCCAACATGGCTTCCGCCCCAGACACAGTACTAACACTGCCCTTCTCTCCTTCTTACACTCTGTCAATTCTGAATGTGACTCCAGTAACATAGTATCCTCCGTTCTACTAGACTTATCCAAAGCTTTTGGCACCATCTCCCACACCCACCTTCTAAACCATCTCTCTAATCTCAACCTTTGCCAAAAAACTCTGCTCCAGCTATCTTTCAAACAGGTCCCAAGCTGTGAAATGGGGCCAAGCCACCTCTACTTTCCTTCCTACCCCTATTGGAGTACCCCAAGGTTCCATACTTGGCCCGTTACTATTCAATATCTTTATTAACGACTTCCACAAAGCCATTCCTAAAACCAAAATTGTGCAATACACTGATGATTCCACTTTGATCTGCTGCGCCTCTAACCTAACTGAGCTCCAAGCTCTAATACAAAGTGCCTTCTTAACCATTGAAAACTGTATGCTCCAAAATCATCTATCTCTAAATGCTAACAAAACTAAGATCCCCCTTTTCTCCGCCTCTAAATCCTCCTCTCTTGATAAAAACTCATTTCAAATTACCAGCATTAACAACTCCACTATTGAGATCGTACCCTCCACCAAACTTCTTGGTGTTATGATTGATGACCAACTAAAATTTAATACTCATATCCAGCTAAACATCAAAAAAACACACATAAAACTTGGTTTACTGTATAGAAACAACCACTTCCTCTCTCCTCCCACCAGACTAACTCTTGCCTCTACCTACCTCCTTCCCTCTCTACTGTATGGCGCTCCTCTGCTCACTAATTTATCATCCACACTTACCTCCAAATTGGAACAATGTTACAATAAAATCTCCAGATTTGCCACAAATGCCAAATCCTCCTCTCATCACTGCACCTCCCTTCACTCCCTAAACTGGCTTGAACTCCTCAATCAACTTGACTTTCTCCAACTCACCACAGCCCACAAATTATTGTTCCATTCTACTAACTGCCCTGCTCTTTCCAATATTCTACAACCTTATACCTACCTTAGATCCCTTAGATCTTCTCACCAAAACCTGATCACTGTACAAAAACCCAAGCGCCCAGCAGGTCAGCTTTTCTTATCCTTTACCCTAGCTAAAATATGGAATGCCCTGCCCTCCACAGTAAGGACCTGTAACAACCTTAATAACTTCAAAACCCAACTTCATTCCTACCTTTATCTAAACAGGAAATGCAACTGCACTCTTCAGCCCATACCTTGCAAGCTATCTTCCCCCTTCTCTCCAGGCTAACCTCTTTACCTTCCTAACCTCTTTTAAATATAGATAGTAAAGGTAACTAAATAGTAAAATCTTGTTTTTATGCAATGTGCCTGTTTTTCTTCCTGAACAAAATAGAAATTGTTAGTATTTATTCTTTTTTGTAGCAACCTGTTATTTGTAATGCAAACTGTCTTTGAATTTTCATGTAATTAAACTGTTGTTTCCTGTAGAGCTTTTCTCCCCGGGCCTCCACTGAAAACAGGCCTGCAAGCCCAGTGGACCTCCCCAGTATTCAAACTAGAATAAATAAATAAAATAAATAAATAAATACACAGTTAAAGAATGCACCACAGAGATTACTGGGATACTCTTTCACCAAAGGTGTATTTCACAGGGAATGACATCAGCAGGCTTGTCAAAGAAAGGCAATGAAAGATCTACTGACTAGAAGGCTACCAGGGGCAATTGTGTAGAGTGATGGACATTTATACATCATATGTTTTTGCAAGATGGGAGTGTGCTGTGTGGGACAGGCCTCATGAGAGGGGAGCTGTCTGTCACTGTCTGTCACTCTCTTCCCACATCTATTATGTGTATGTCTGAGCTGTTATAGCGTGCTCTCCTTGGATATATGTGCATAGTCTCATCTGCTGTATGTGCAGACCATGACTGGTGTGAAATGTGGAGTGTTTGCCCAGACATCTGTGCCTGACTGCTGTGTATAGTCCACAGTTGTTTCCAGACATGAGCTTCATTAAGTGTGCGAGCATGCCCAGTATGACCCTTCTGTAATTTATTTTCTGACATGGCCTTCACTTCTCTAAGTGTGTGAACATTCCCAGTATGAGTGTCTGTATTGCATGCAGTGTTTGAGCATGCCCAGTATGACCCTTCTGTAATTTGTTTTCTGACCTAGTCTTCACTTCTCTAAGTATGTGAACATGTCCAGTATGAGTGTCTGTACTGCATGCGTGACTCCATTCCAGGTAGGTTGTACTCCAGTGCAGGTTTTTGTGCTCTGCACCTATAGCTAGTAACCTGCTTCTGCAGGATATCTGTAGATTGCTTGCTTGACAATGTGGGACGACATTAGGCAAAGGCTAGTGAGATCATTGCTAATTGTGTCTGTGGTGCTTCTGCTACATGGTTTTGGTGTTGGCAGGGATACTCAGTGATGTGTGGTAGATCTTTGCTAGAAGTAGGTTCCTGCAGATTACAAGTTGAATGCAGCTTTGTCCAGTAATGTGGTGTGCAACCTACATATTCTTGCACACTCATGTCATTCTGGCGTGGAATCTGCAGACACTTGCTGATGGGTCTGTATATATGGTCCAGCATCTTGGTGCTGTTGTGGCTGTGGGTCCCATGCCTGTACAATTATCACCATGACAGGATGGCCATATCATGCTGTGGCCATTCCTCCCAGGTATTCAGACTCATTGAGGTTATCCAGAGGCAGGGCTCATTATTCTATTCATTAACCCTTCACAATTTGGTTTGCAAGCAGGTTTGTGACCACCCATTCCAGTGTTTGCAGCCATGATAAGCATGTGCACACATCAGGGTTTCACCCTTCACACACTCCATGGTGGTGATGCTACCCCCCTCTGTTAATCTGTCCTCTTCCTACCATTATCCAAACAATATCTGATTGGTATGCCTATAGTTGCCACACCATCCCAACAATATGTAGAGGTTGGTCCACAGTTCATGCATTGGAACATGATGGACAAACTATTGGGATTTGTTAACATGTCCTTGCATTTGTGTTCTGTGGACTGTATTTTGTCACATAGTAATGTGGGGATCACATTGTACTCATTCTCAACAGCAGGGAGGTGGCCTGTGTGTTACCTGAATCTGATGTTGGGCCGGACTGGCTGCATGTGTGCTAGGGTAGCTACTTGCAACTGCCTCGCAAGTATACTTGGCCCTTTTCCCTGCTGGTGGCTAGTGGGTGGACACCAGCAGCTTCTACATACATCATGCCTCTGGCTTTTGTGGTCTGCCAGTGTTTGCCCACAGTACATCTTAGTTTCTCATACTATGCAACCAACTGATATGCTGTGAACTTGTACGTACAAATGGAGGATATCTCCATTTTACTGTGAGATTTTAAACAGTCTTTCTCTACGGTACTTTCACCTGTGTACTGTGTGTATGTTTGGCCCAGCACTCATGCCATGTCCATCTTCTAGATGGTGACAGTTATGACATCTGTTCAAATCATATGGTCTACTGCTGCAACATGTCTTGCTGGGATACAAGTCTATTTGGCACTGCAGTTGTGTGGACTTGGCCTGGTCATCAGCAGTACTGACCATTGGACACCAGGACACACCATACATGGCTATTTGCTGAACACATTCACACAGCATACCACTCAGAACTACCTAACACACAGACCTCTGCCTATTGTAGACATGCGACTATCCATCTTGCTGATGTGACCAGTGCAGGTACTCGGTGCTCACTGTTATTACTCCCACACATGGCTGGTAATACATTTCTACATAGGGTTGGTGGGGGCACACATCACAACTGTGGACATTTCCTACAACCACCTGGTATGTCAGGTACTCTGTTGGCTTCCACACAACAACCTGACACTCAGATCTCTGCATATTGTACACATGCAACATTCCATTGTTATAATTGGGGCAGCTCAGGTACTCTGTGCTCTGCTGCTGTGATACTCACACATAGATGCTAGTGCTATACTACATAGGACTCGGGGGGGGACACCTGACAATTGTAGACATTTCTGCTATACCCACCTGATATTTTAGGTACCATATTGGCCTCCACACATCAACCTGAACTCAGAGCTCTGCATATTGTACACATGACACAATCCATCCTTCTACTTTGGCAAGCACAGGTACTCTGTGCTCACTGTTATTACTCCTACACATGGATGCTAATACATTTCTACATAGGGTTTGGGGGGGCACACCTGCCAACTGTGCAGATTTGCTTTGACCGCACTGGTATTTCTGTTAGTCTGTTGGCTTCCTTTTAAATCTGTATTCTGACCTATCCTGTGGACTACAGGCATATCAGTGTAGTACAGTTTATAAGTTTTATTGACATACATTGCCATTTCAGACTTCCTACCCTTCATGAATGAAATCCCACTTCCCGACCTGTTATACTCTGTATAGGTCTGGAGGGGGGGGGGGGTTGTTCTCCATTGCCATACATTGAGGACCTTAGCACAGCCTTTCTTTGTGTTCATCTACACCTATCCTGCTGGCTGGGTGGGACTGTTGTTGGGTATGTGAACCTCCATGACATGCATGTGGGTGCCCTATGGACATGCATTTGGGCCAGCACATGTCCTGCAGTGGGTTTTTTCACCTTGTCTGTTACTGCCTACTTTGTTGACACCAGTATTTGTTATGGTTTCATGCTGCCCATATACCTGTCCACTATCTACTGCCTTCCCAGTCAGCCAGACAATTCCCTTCCTTGCATGTTTACATCCATACCATTGATACTACTAGCAGACCATACTACTGCATTCAGTGATTGATAGGAAGGATGACTTACCTTGCGGCTGTGCCAGTATGAGGATGGTGCTGGAGGGCTGACTATGTCAGATGCACATAGTACACTCCCTGTACATGGTAAAGCACAGGTAGTGTCATTTTTGGCATCCCTTTTACTGTATGTGCGAGTCAAAGAGAGTTTCCATTCCCTGGGTTCCTACTGTGTCAGTGTGCATGCTATGCATTGCCTCTTTGCCAAAGCCAAGGCATACTGTGCATGCATCCTTCTGCCTACAGGTGCAGGCTCAGGTTGTTCCTCCTCTGAGACACTCTGTGCCTATGCTGGCCTTGGCACTGGTGGGGGGCTGTGTGGCCCTGCCCCTGCTGTTCCTGTTGTAGCTGCTTCCACAGGATCATGTTGTGTAGCATGGCACATACCATGAAAATTTGGGTACATTTAGCTGGAGAGTACTGCAAGGCTACACCAGATGTGTCCAGGCACTGGAACCATGACTTGAGCATCCCAAACATGCGCTCTATTATGATTCTTGTTTTTGTGTGTGCCTTATTATGGAGCACTTATTCTGGTATTTGTGCATTTCTGATGGGTGTCATCAGCCATGGCTCCAGTGCATAACCAACATCCCCCACTCGGTGTCCGTATGGGATGTCCCCACTGGCAAATCTCTGGCACTGCTGCGTCAGATGCCAGATGTGGGAATCGTGATAGCTCCCAGGGCTTCCAGCACACACATTCATTATAATGCCCTGGGCATTGCACATGACCTGGCAGTTGATGGAGGGGAAGCCCTTGCAGTTTATGTAGACCCTACCTTGCTCATGGAGTGGTGCTTTATGTGTATGTGTGTGCAGTCTGTAGCACCCACTCCTTCAGGGTATTCTGCTATTTGTTGGAAGAGACGCATATTGCTGGCCAATGCCTCACGGGTGTTGAGGAAATATATGTGCTCACCAGCATGTGCTGACATAGTATCCAGGAAATGTTGGAGTACCCTGGATGCTGATGACTGTGAGATCCCCATGATATCCCTAGTTGGCCTTTGGAAGGTACCTGTAGCTAGTATTCTTAAGCCTACACATACCTTGATTTCCAATGGGATGGGTTCCCCTATGTTGGTTCTGTGTCTGAGGTGTGGCCGGCACAGCTCAACGATATGCTGTAGGAGGTCCCTGTCCACCCTATAGAGCTCCACTATCTCCAGCTCATGTAGCCCCTGGTAGGTTTTCCTGGGCCTGTACACTTTTCTCCGTCTCCTCACTGTGGGTTGCTCAGCAGCATTCACATCCTCACCACCCTCAGCTTCTTGCACATGCTGGTTTATGATAGCAAAAGCAGCCCCTATCATTTTTTATCTTGCTTTCGTTTTGTAAAATTTCCCCATTTGTATACACTGTTGGTGCAGAGTATTTGGGAAAAAAACAAGGGGAAAAGGTGTTTGCATTGTTGGTCTTCTGCCTGTATAATTGGCTGATTCTGATACATTTCACCTGCCAGCTAAGCTAGCGCTCCTTGATTACCTTCCTAATGCTCTTTTACCTTCCCATTGCCTCCCTGTTTAAGCCTGTGTGCACGCCGTGCAAACAGAGTGCTCAAGTGTGTGCACTGCTGCTATTTCCTGGTTTAACTTTTTTTTTCTTCCTGTAAATTCCAGTGCGCAGTGCGCACACCTGCTTACACTTTGTAACAAGTGCTAGGCAGGTTTAGACACCCCCCTTAGCTTAGCTGTGCTAAGCTAGGAGCAAACCCAAGCCACAGGGCAACAACCTGCTTACAGTATGCCTGACACACCCACCCCTGATGTT
Source organism: Protopterus annectens (assembly GCF_019279795.1). Classification (NCBI taxonomy): domain Eukaryota; kingdom Metazoa; phylum Chordata; order Ceratodontiformes; family Protopteridae; genus Protopterus; species Protopterus annectens. The sequence goes on along the minus strand of NC_056734.1, from coordinate 743,972,634 downwards.
ACCTACCTCCTAGTCTTGCACCCAGCTATTAATACTCTTACACTTTTGGGACCTGCCTCACATGCTGGGGAAAACTGGGATTCACTATCCTTCACCTCATTTGCATAGGATTGCCTGCTAATGCATAGTTACATTTGTCACACTGAGCTTCCCCCCTTAGCAACCACTACTCACTGGCCAGGTTGTCTTCTGCCTGCCATTCACTTGCATTGCAGAATACTGATTTTGGTTAGAATGCTTATTTTAGGTTTATTTTCTTACTTTCCCCCCCGATCCCATTTGCGCGCCACTGCCCTATGCTTAAACAGCCAAGATCAGCAAAAAAAAATAAAAGTTGATTTTTAAATTTTTTTGTATTGTTTGCAATGCTAATGGCCTTATACTTGGCCATTGGAATGCTTCCTCAATGATATGCAGCCTTTATTTGGAGCTGTCATAGCTCCGTTTTTAATTTTGCAGAAATTTACTCGGTTACTAACCGAGTACATTTCTGCAGATAGCACTAGTCTTGCACGGACTGTTGCAAGCTTCCTGGATTGCAAAATCACCTAATTTGCATGGATTTCACCTGCAAATGTGGTGATTTGTATACCAGGGCTTAGCCCATGCAAGATTAGTGCAGGAGTGCTTGTGCACGCCCCTGCAGGCTGTTCCTGGATCGCACAGCAGACATATTGCCTGCGTGGGCTCCTGCACCAATCTTGCACTCTGTGCAAGCTTTTGTGAATCCAGGGCAATGTTAATGTTAAGGGTTCACCATCTGAAAGAAATCCAACAAATTCAGTGATACATCTGGTGTGGATTTTGTTGCACAACTGATTTTGTGGGCACTTTATAAAAGCAGCAAAATCTGTTAAAAAATGACAAATCAGCTGTAAGTAATTGAAGATAAAATAAATTGCACTGTATATTGGATTACATTCTGTAACTCTGGTGGTGGTGCTGCGGTAGCATTGCCGCCTCACAGTAAGACGTTGTTCTGTTCGATTCTCAGTTAAAGCATCTTCTGTGTGGAGACATGCGTGAATGGGCGTACCTTCGTTGAAGGTTGTGCATCAGAGCTGGCAACTCAGTACGTAAAAATCTACTGCCACTCATTAGCAGACCGGAATTCTGCTGTGACGACCCCTAACTGGGAAAAGCCAAAAGATACAACATATTGGATTACATTCTGTATACAAAAAGGTCAGACAGTTTGAAGATGATTTTTCACATCAGAATGACACTGCTGCACATATTTAGTTCTTTGGCTTATTTTATGTTTTCATGGTGAGTACTTAAAAGAAATACAACTGTGTAAAACACATAGTGTGTGCAGTAGTAATGACTTCAGCACTAATGTCAATGAATGTAGTATCATGAGGTCTATATTATATCCTTGAAGAGGTGTTCCATCCAACGCCTATCCATCGACACTTAAACAATGAAAGCAGAAAATGCCGAACGTTCACATCAGTGATTTATTTCCCTGGGAAAGAAATCACTTGCCCTCAAAACAAAAACAAATCACTACAAACATAAATTGGGGGACTTCACCCACCACACCCCCAACATTGGGGGGCTGTGCCCCCCACACCCCCCCCAACTAAATATACTAAGTCCAAGACTGCACTATAGTGGGGGAAATGGCAAACTAACAGGGATGGCCAAGTTTTTTCTTTCCCTGGGCAAGAAATCTGTGATGTGAAAATTCAGTGTTTTCTGCTGTCGCTGTTTAATTGTTGATGAAGAGGCACTCAATGGAACACCTCTTTGAGGATATAATAAATACCTGTATCACGAGAGTTTGCAAAAGTGACTTCAATTATGATGATGAAATAAATGGTCAGATCTTAAAAGTGATACCATCTTTAAAGATCTAGTAAAACTGGTAGACTACAGTCTTGTGTCTTACCATTGTGTGTCAGCCAGTCAAAAAAGCATATTCTAAAACCCATTTAATTTTAGGCACTGCATCTAATCATCAGGGAAGTTACTGTGCCATATATACCTCACTGATCCAATCCCATTATGTAATAAGGGTCTGTGTTGTATAACCTTTGAACCAAATTGAAAATGTACAACCATCACTTATTAGGAAATGTCAAAGGATTGGGAAACCTGAAGTATTTGGAAAAGCTTCAGGACTTGTCGTTATATTCTGTTTCATAAAGGTTACTTAGTGATGACCTCCACCTCATCAGCAAGGCAATTTCCAATCAGTTTCCACTTGAAAAGATGTGTCTGTAAGCTGATGCTGGGGAAGAATGTAACTCTAAAAATAAGCATCACCTGCAGAACAAAATGGCAGATACATTATGCAATACTTTCCAAGATTATTGGTACCTGAATAAGTCATTGACAAACTTCCTTCAAAAATAACCCTGAGCAAGGGTGGAGGGGGGCAAAGATAGTTGCATAATTGTGCTTCTCTCATCATCTGAGCAGATGAAGTTCTTAATTCCCTTGGCATGGAAAAGATGTCTGGTGTAGCAGAAGTATTTGACCATGATCAGCTTAAGGAACATTTCAAAAAGGCTTCCCCAGATGAGATAATGCTATTATTTGAGTTGATGGTGATACTGGTTTCAGAAATGGAGGACTACCATTCCTCAAAATTGCAGTGCCAGAAAGACAGAGGACTCATGGTGGTAGATTTGCACTCCACAAAGCAAGAAACAGAGGTTAGAAAGCTGCAGAATTAATTAGTCTACATGTGGGCAGTTTGTGCTAAGCAGACCAGCAAGATTGATGACCTGGAAAATTGCTTGTAGAAAGTTAATGTATGGTTAAAGGGTTTACATGAGGAAAATAAGGACACTGACCTCTGTCCTTTTTTGAGCATTTATTTTTGAAGGTGATCCATGTCCTGTGCCACTTGAAGCCTGTTGTAGAAAGATTGTATTGTGTAGGGAAGAAGACTGTTTGTAGCTCTAGCTTATGGCATTGCTTGGTGGCAATAAACCCTGCAAAAACCACGAACTGGCTGATTCAGTTCAGCTGCAAAAATAATGGAGTGTCATGGACCAAAATCATGTCTGTTTTTTTTAGTTGACAATTCTCAGATTTTATATAATTGTAGGAGACAAATGGTACTTATATCCAAGGATGTCTCTAGCTAAGGATATATAGCAGCTATCATATATCTGACATGTCTGATGGCTTAAAGGGGTGGGAAAAATGTATTTTTAAAGCTAGGCCTTGAGGCACAATATTTTCTAAGTGCTATTTGATCACAATGTGTTGAAATGGATTTACTGGGAAACCAAAAAGGTTAGTAGTCTGAGAAGGAAATGGAATGGGAGATGGCCTGCAATATGAGGCAGTACCTTTCCTCACCCAATAAAACACTATTCTGTGTCAAGTAAGAAATACCAGCTGACTAGTTCATAGAACTGTGTGGAAATACAAACTGTAGCAGTCGTGCATGCTGATGAAATTACCCATATTCAACCTGCCCCTGATACTACATACCCCAAAAGTGGAAATGAAATCTCATCTGCAAAGCGTTCCACTAGAACCAAGGAGGAAAAAAAAATTTCTATCAGACACCTCCTATTACAGATAATCTCTTGTCAGAAACTCAGAGGTAATGGAATGAAACAGGCCCACATCCTTGACAATTGTCAGAGAAGTGCCATACATCACTTGAGAAATCCAGTCCATCTAGTAAGAAAACATGGTCAAAATTTTTCTCCAGATCATCAGACTTAGCTGGTGAGCACTGTTGGTTAGCCACCAGATTAAAGAAACAACATAGAAGCATAGCAGACAGCCAAATGGTGAATAATCTTCTTTCTGGACTGCATTTCATTCATAGGCAATCTCCCTTAATATACAGTATTGGTAATTTGATAGGGAGTACTCCATTCTGTTGTATTATTGGGTCACAGCTTTATCTGATCAGGAGGATTCTGTAGATAGAAGATACCTTCATGTTTTTTTTCTCACCATCCTAACCATTTTTCTGTTTGTTTCCTGTTCTTCAAGCTAGGGAGCTGCACTGCTATCAAAACCAGTGAGACTTATGACACATTTTATGCTCCCTAAATATCTATTTTTCATACTTTAATCTTTCTGTTTCCCATCATACTGAAAGCCTACATGTCATCTTATTTCCCTGTACAATCTCTCTCTCTCTCTCTCTCTATATATATATATATATATATATATATATATATATATATATATATTCTGCTTCAAGTATTAATTGGAGGCATGTAAGATAAGTACCTGATGTAGCTGTTACTGCCACAGTGCCACTTTCTTTTACCCTATAGGATGCAGCCATAGAATAACATCACATCTTTCTCCCCGGGCCTCCGCTGAAAACAGGCTCTGTGGAACCTAGTAGGACTTTCCCGGTCAACAAATGATAAATAAAAATAAAAAAATAAAAACATCTAGTACCTACACAAAGGATCACAAGAAATGTGGGTACCTTTAATATGTTTTATGTTTATCACTTGTTTTATTATCTGTATGGTGCTGTTCTAGAAAATTACAAGTTCAGGGTGAATAATCAACACTAACTGAAAAATAATGCTGCTGAAGGAGGTATGCAATTGCATTGTTATCCTTTTGGTTGGCATCAGCTATTCAGGGTCATCTGTCTAGGTATAGATGTAATTAATCACCTGAAGGATAACTTAATTTCATAGCCTGGACGATGTCCCTGCAGGAGATTAAGGGGAGTGGGGGGGTGGGGTTCAACTAGCAACAAAGGTAATTACAGCTTTTGGCTCACTAATGAATACCTTTTTAGCACTGAGAGAGATAGTATGAAAATCTTATCATGGAGTATGGGTGGCTGTTCCCACCACATAAGGAGAGCTAGAATTTTCCAGAGGTTTAGAAGGACATGGCACATGTAGTTTGTCAGAAAGAAAAATCATTAAAGATTGAAGGGTCTTCTAAACTATGCTCCAAGGATATTGGGCAAGTCTTCATAGACCATAAGCCAGGAAGGGGGGGAGAAGGGAGTAGCAATTTTATTCTGGTGTACATTAGCAATCAGTGACATTGGAATATTAAAGAGTGGCACAGGTAATTTGAGAGGATACCTTTGATGGTGAATATTGGTTCATAGGTACAGTTTATGCCCCAAACATAGATGGCCTAACATTTCATATGGAATTCCTTAAAATTTGGTTAGGAATCGCAATACAAATATATTTTAATATCCCCATCGGAGATTTCAACTTAGAACTTAGTGCAGTCTTATACTATTTATATAACAAAGGTGAACCACACAGAAAATACCTGAACTTCATTAGAAATTGGTTAGTACAATCAGGAAGGGTCTATTTTTGCTGTGATTTAACCCAGATACAGTTACACCATGTTTTTCTAGAAATGTATTACTTTAGGGTAACAGGTTTGACTACTGTTTTATCCCAGTTGGCCTTAAAGGTAGACCCCCACACACCCGCAATACACACCATTTCCCTGTCGGACCACGCACCAATCTCCCTTGTCATAAGCAGCAAGGAAGAATATAGTAAAATAAAAGGATGGCATTGGGCACACTATCATTCACATACCCAGGACGACCAGATTAAAGGTATGCGCTATAATCTCTGATCTTTTTGATAGGAATGGGGATATTAATGCAAGAGACTGGTGGGAAGGATGTAAGTCGGCACTGAGAGGGGATTGAAGTGAAAGAGTAATATCACTGAGGATAAATTGCTTAGCCAGTGCAAGAGGCTCTTTAGAAATGGAAAGTAAAGAAACAATATTACCAACAGAAATCTGGGTGCTTGAAACTTCCAAAATGAAAGCTGAACTTATGAGGAAAGGCCAATTTTGGAAGACAACCCAGTCAGTGGACCCCCCCCCCCCCCAGGTGATGGGTCTCCAAAGAAAAAGATCATTTGGGACAGGAATTGTCAGATGATAGCAGAGTGAGAGAAGCCTTCCTACATAATTACAATACTTTTTATGCTCAAGGTTGAATCAAAGACTCCCTTGCATGACAGTATTTGCCAGCTAAACAATACTGTCTAGAAATTGAAGAACACAATAAATTAGATCAAACCAATCTCAAACTCATACGTTGTTTCAACAGTTAAAGCATCAAAACCAAATAAAGCACTAGGCCTGGATGGCTACCCTCCTGACTTTTACAATTGTCCCAAATCTATAAACATCAGAATTTAATCAGCTGACCAAAAGCTTCACAAAACCAATCATCACTCTGATTACAAAAAGCAAGGATCCTGCCCCTTCCACCTCAGACTTCAGACCCATTTCTCTTATTAATCTAGGTCTAAAAATGTTTGCCAAAATATTGGCTTCCAGGCTTGATAAGCTGCTACCATAGTTCATACTACCACGGCAAAACATTTTTTTTTTATCAGAGGGTGGTCTGTTACAGACAATCAGTGGGAAATGGGGGCCTTTCTGCAGGGATGAAGTGGTATATGAGGCTCTGGCATTGTTTTACTTGATATATCTAAAGTAATTACACAATGAGTTCATGCTTCTAATTTGAAACCTTAGAGACTATGGACATTGGTGAGACCTGTCTTGGGTGGGTAAAGCAACTATAAATGCTACCATCATTTATAGTGTTGATCAATAGGGGAAACTATGGCATGGAATATATAACGAAAGGGCCTAGACAGGATTGCCCTGTTTCTCCAGGTCTCTTTTTGCTAGTAATGGAGGAAGTGGAATTTAGGGTAAGGCACTGTCTAGAAGACACAAGTTCAAGGCACTTATCTTTTCACAGATAATTGTTTACTATGAAGCACAAATATTCCCTGTGTCCTCCCAGGGGAGCTGAATGTATTCCACAAATTTGGAAGTAAGTCTCCCATCCAATTATCAAGATTTTTCTTTAAGAGTGCTAATGAGGAGCTATGTTTGATATCGATAGGTAGTTTGTTCCAGAGTATGGGAAGTCTCTAGGACAGGAATCTATCCCTCCAGCATGCTCTGTTTATTGTGGTGACAAGGTTTAGGTCCCTAGAGCGTGTAGCTCAGAGGGATTGGGATTTCTTTAAGTGGAGCATGTCCAACAGCTCTGGGTTTGACATAGCTTTGTATGCTAGGCAGAGATCGCCTATGAGTAGGCGATATGTGAGGAAGTAAAGCTGGACTTTTCTGAGACGGTCTGCATAGGGAATCTGTTTGAGGCTGGTAATCCTCTTTGTGAGATATTTCTGTAGCCTTTCTAGTTGTTGTAGATGTCTTGTGAGGGACATACCAAAAGGGGCCCTGTATTTTATAATGGGTCTAATGAGTGACGAGTAGAGGTGAACAATTACCTCTTTTTTCCTGGATGAGAAAACTTTTGTGATGAGGTGTGCCATGTACCTTGATTATGTCCCACAGTCTTCATATTCTTCACAACCTCCAAATTCCATCATATTATCCCAGGTTTGCCCAGATTCAGTATATGGTCACCTCTCATGTACTGGGTTTAACCCAAAGAAGATTCAGCTGATTTACATTCCCAAATGGTTTGGGTGCTGAGGCCTACCCCATTTACCTGGTTACAGATTAACTTTTAAAATATCTGAGATGTTAAGACTCTATGATAAGGAATGGTTGCTCCAGTTACAATTCTTCTTTAGGACAGATAAAATAACCTACATCAGTCCTTTGCAAAGATGGATCTTTGAAACTCATGTAACATTGTTGAAACTTGTGATATTTGCTAGAGATTGAGCACCAAAACATAATATGGCATCACCCACAAATAATACTGGAGGTTGAGCTACATATCTAGCATTCTTGGGCTTGTAAAGAGGTAGTAGAATGAGAACAACTAGACTACGATGATTGTTCTTCAAAATGTAAATGTTTACAAGAATTAACTGTAGACCATCGTGTCTCACCCCAGGATTGGTTTGCATATAGGTAGATTATATATGTTTGGAAAGAAAATGTGCAGATTTGTCTTACTACATGACCATTAGCATTGTGGGGAAAATGGTCTGAAACTAAGAAAGAAAGAGCCCACAAAATACATACAGATATATGGGAGCCTAAATCAACAGCATTGATGAAGAGGATAGTGAGTGGGTGGTACAATCAGGAGAGTGTGTTATTCATGGACGGGGAATGGAAAAATGTATGGAAGGCTCTACAAAGACTTAACAGGTGGTCCAAATATAAGGACCAATACATGTGGTTGTTTTACAGGTGGTACCTGACTCCAATAAGGCAAGAAAGCAGAACTTCAAGAGGGATGGTAAATGCTGGAGGTGAACACTTCTCACAGGCAACAATGTAATAGTAGTAGATGTCTGATGCAGAAAAACAAGCAGCAGGGTCTCAACTCGGACTGATAATTTTATTTGAATGTCACAAATAAATAAGAAAAAAACACACATTAAGCGCTTTCATCTGTGAAGCAGACTTCTTCAGAATAATATTAACTGTTACTGCACTCTTTAAATAACAAGATTTGGCGCCAAACACACAAGCATAATTTAGGATTTAAAAGCATATTACACCATTATATGAATATATGAATATTATAATGGCTGCTTTGCAAATATTAAAAATAACAAAAATTACATTAAAATTGAATGCTTATTGCAATCACTATAATGCAACGTTACTACCTAGTGTATTCTGTATACGACATACCAACATGACTATGTAACTTCATATTTTATATGTTTACCTCCATATTGATTGAATACTATAACCATATAATTATTTATACAAGATCATGTTTAGAATTTTAACCAAGACAGTTCTACCTATCATGATTATGCCAAGATATATTGTTGCAGGCATATTGCAAGGGTTATAGTATTCAATCAATATGGAGGTAAACATATAAAATATGAAGTTACATAGTCATGTTGGTAAATGTAATTTTTGTTATTTTTTAATATTTGCAAAGCAGCCATTATAATATTCCAAATCTTGTTATTTAAAGAGTGCAGTAACAGTTAATATTATTCTGAAGAAGTCTGCTTGACAGATGAAAGCGCTTAATGTGTGTTTTTTTCTTATTTATTTGTGACATTCAAATAAAATTATCAGTCCGAGTTGAGACCCTGCTGCTTGTTTTTCTGCATCAGACATCTACTACTATTACGTAAATGCTGGAGGTGTACACTTCTAGAGGCAGATAACCTTTGCATGTTTTTGCATGGTTCTGTAACTAGATCTTATTGGTATCACTTCCAGCCTCTTTTTGGAACTAATTTGTTCTATTACCATGCAAAGGAACTGGCAATTCTGGACTTTTGGATTAATGGATAAGCATTCTCACCCTCATTTGCTTTGGAAGTTGAATGGGTATTGCCTAGCATCATAAAGCTAATCTATGTGAAAGAGTGGAAATCTAGGAAGACATGTTTTCATTGATGCAGTTTGACTCTCTTTTCCATAAGCTTGTCAATAACATTCTATATTTTTTCATGTAAGCCAAACTATAAAATTAATACCTACCTGGAACATATATATTTTTTGCTGCATATGAAGATTTTTAATTCTCCTGACTAATGGTTTACAGTATTCACATAGCTTTCTTAGTAAACATGATTGCTAACTGAACTTGTAAATAGTGTACATAGTTACATATTTATAAGTTGCATAGTAGCTGTTGTTCCTGTTTGGATATTTATTGCTCTGTTCATATATATATATATATATATATATATATATATATATATATATACACACACACACACACATATATATATATATATATATATATATATATATATATATATATATATATATATTCACTTTAGAACATTGAAAGCCCATAACATTGAAATTCAAAACACTGAGAACAAAATCTTGAAAATTCAAAACACTGGAAATTCAAAACATCGAATCCCATAACACTAAAAACACATAGGAAATCAGCATGTACTATATTCCAGCACAACTACATAAATAAAAAACAAAGCATATTACACTTCTTGAACTATAAACAGGTGCTACTTAAATATATCAACTCTGAGAGCCCACTACACTAAGATGTATTATGTTGTAGTATAGCAAGTAAGAAGGGAACATGACTGAGGTTACCTATGAAACTCTGGTAAGTATCGCAGAGATATATAGTAATGTGTAATGTTTTAACAGTGAAATAGTGTTTCTAAGAAAAGGCTGAGGATAGTTTTTTACAATTTAAACAGTCAGGCATGAAGTGGAGAATGATATGTTTGCTGTTTTTTTCTGTGTAGTGCGATCTTGGAGCTGATATATTTAAGTAGCGGGGGCGCAGCCCCCCACATGGGTGTGTAGGGGGGGTTGCCCCCCAACTTATAGTTGTTGAAGTATAATATGGTTTGTCTTTTATTTGTTTCTGTATTTAGTCATGCTGGCATACATTAAATGTTGGTTTTCTATGTATTTTCAATGCTATGGGATTCAATGTTTTGAGTTTTCAGTGTTTTGAATTTTCAAGATTTTGGTCTCAATGCTTTGAATTTCAGTGTTATGGGCTTTCAATGCTCTAAAGTGAATATATATATATATATATATATATATATATATATATATATATATATATGTATATGTATATGGTTTACTATCAAAATGTGGAACAGCACTTATGCGAAACTGGGATGGTCGAATGCATGTTTTCCAGTTTCTGTAATGCCATTCTGAGAATGTTTGAATCTACATTAGAGAATGGATGTCTGCATTCATTAATACGGCATCAACATTCTGCTAAAAGATTGCACTACAGTTGGGATCAGGAAATTTACCTTTTTCCTCACTATAGTGTGATCTCAGAGTTGGAATATATAATAAGCAGGGGATGTGGGGGTGCTTGCCCCTTTGCAAAAACATTACCACTAACACGGACTTTCCACATTGGAACTTCCAATGTTTGAATTTTGATTATGTGTTTACCATTTCTGGCATCTTTGTGGGGGGCTGCTCCCCAACATCCTTCAAATTAAATATACCAACTCCGAGATCACACTACAGCTTGGGAATGGTCAAAGTTTACCTTCATGGATAACAGGTTACTTACTCTGAGAAGGATTTCATTCATTTGGTCTGTCGATGAAGTGGGTTCTCATGGATGTTGTCTTGATGAATCCATCTTCAACGATGTCGTCTTTCAATATTATCAGGTAGACCCATGTACAGACCCATGTATGTATATATGTTACCCAGTACTAATAAGTTGCAGTCAACAACAAGAAAAAAAAGAATAATTCAGTTAATTTTATATGGAATGCAGTTTTGTGAGCTGATTAAGGGGGAAACATCATACAGCAACATTAATATCATAACTAACTATAAGCAAGATAGATGTTTCATTCTGATACATTTCCAAATATAATTTAATGTGATGTTTAATGATGAAGCAGCATAAGATAATGTAATTTTGACTGAAAGGCATTACTTTGCAATATCCATTACTGACGTGCTACAGCCCAATATAAGCAAGAGGAATATTTTATGCAAACAGTAATGCCTGAGAGGGTGTGTGTTAATGTGTCATTAATGCCAGCTCAGGGGTGTCGGAGTGCCTCTACGCCCCTGGAAGGGTGTTTATTATACAATGACACACACCCTGGAGAGCATTATTGCACTTAGAGAATGTGCTTTCATTAAAATTGTTGTGTTTTATTCCTTATTTATATATTTTTACTACTATATTACTTTATTTATTTTTGATTTAGCATAGTTCCTCCACCTAATGTTATAAATTGGCTCTCGTATATAGTATGTAAATGGTGGTAGAGGAAGCATTTTACATCCAAAATATATCGCTTTTAAAAATATCTAGATAGTAAGACATTTAAAATCTGTTCCTGTTTTTGAGCCTTTGTTCCCCCTTATTTCAGACTTTATCTAGATTTCATGAACTAAAAGGTTGAGCGGCACGCAAACCTCTTATCTGCTACTGCCAGTAGCCCATGATCTCACTGTCTCTCCTACTCCCTCACACACACAGTTGCACTTCAGAAAGATGCATGCTAATACAAGTCCTATTATTGAAAGAAATTTGTGATTTTGTAAGAGGAATATGTTCCTGTGTTGAGCCTTTGTTCACCCTTTATTTTAAGTTTTATCCAGTTAACTTGATCTAAGAGGTGAGAGGTACGTAAACCTCCTCAATGCCGTTGTTGGTCAACTGCTCTCATTCTTCACTCTTGCTTTTATGCATGCAGACATGCATTCACACACACAGAAACACACAAACATAAACATACACACACAGAAACATAAAGATACACACACAACATGCACACACATGCACACACACACACACGCACACACACACACACACACACATACACACACACACAAACATAAACATACACACACAACACGCACACACACACACACACACACACACACACACACACACACACACTTTACATTTTTCTGTTATACTTAGTTTTTACACTAGCAAAACAGCTGCTTAGCAAGTGTAAAATAATGGCTCAATCGATCTCACTTTCACTCACATGCATGTATACACTCACACACACATAAACACACACAGACTTTTGTTTTTTAGTTTTCTTTTTTTAAAAAATATATTTTTCCCTCATTAAACAGCAGAAGCAAGCATAAAATAATGGCAACTTTTAAGTTTTTTCAGTCCAAGCTCCACGGCACCTTGATATGCTGCCATGAAGAGGCAGACTCATTTTTCAGTGGGCATTAACTTGTACATTAATACCCTGCTGGAGATGTGGATTAAATGTTTACATTTGATGCTCTGTTAAATAGAGACGCTGCATGGTGTCATTTAACATCTTCAGTTCTGGACATGATAGATTTAAGTCAGAGACAGAATTGCCCTCTGTTAGATAGATCTACTCCACATCTGAAGGCTGTAGTAACTCTATTTGCACTAACAAAGTGTTATTATGTGATCCCCATTAATAAGAAGTTATAACCAAGTATAAGGAAGAGGAATGGTTTGCTTTATTTTATATCCCTACATCTATCATTTGGTATGCTCTATAATATGAATGAAAAAGGCAGCAATGTGGTTTTATTTGATAAGAGGTACTCTATGGTACCTGCTATTGAGAATTAATTGCCAAAAATTATTTTGTGTGTTTGCAACTCATTTGATACTGTGGGTAATACATAAGCAACATACAGCCAAATCATTTTAAGTGAAAAAAATGCTGTTTTGGGAGGCATGAAACTGAAACACTGTAGCCAAATATAAGGAAAAGAAATATGACCCTGTATTGGCTAAAATCCTCTTCACGTCTCCTTGTGTTGTTGTGTATGAATTTCCTTTTAAAAGGTATTTTACGTGCAAATAGAGAGGATTTTCTTATATATTTAAAAACTTTACAGTTTGTTGCATTTTGTTAATCTTTTTCACAACTTTTTAATAGATGCCTTTTGCTTTATTATACTATTGTCATATAATGTTATTACTGTAATCATTATTATCATTTGGGATTAATATATATGATTGTTTCATTGATCATAACCTGCTTATTACGTGTATAAAACATAGATGCAAAGAAAGTCACATTGACAGCAAAGCTTAGTATCTCTGCTTATTTCTTTAAACATTTATTCATGTTTGAAATATATTTTAATTTATTAAGCATGGAAATAGTAAAGCACAGATTATCATAATGTGCTAATATTTCCTTTAATAGCAATTGAATGCAAGCTGAAATTGAAGGAATGCATTTTCATTCAAATTGTTACACATTTATATATGTGCACAGCTTGTCTGTTTGGGGAAGAGGTGTTGTCTGGAATCTTAACCATAAACTTCTACACTTCTAGTGTAGGTTCTACTTTCAATTATCCTTTGCATGCAGTTTTAAGTAATACATTGTGAATTTCCTTTAGGCAAAGGTAGAAACTGTACACACATAAATAATGTAAGAATTGAAAGAAAATTTTAACTTTCTTCCAGATCAGTCTTCATTAAACAAAATATATTTACGGTTACAAATAGATGCAGCACACATACTTCATGACAGTAATGTGCACTTTGACAATTTACTCCTGAAAAGAGAAAGTTTATATGGGGATTGTATAGAAGTGTATGCAGAAGTAATACTGCTGGTCATTTCTCACTGTGTGATAGTCAGTCCTTTGATACTCTAACCTCCACCCCACTGCCTGCACTCTGGCTATGGTGTGGTGCCTGACTGAGTACAGCCATCTTGTCCATTCAGTTAATATTGTGGAAGAAATGACCATCTTATACAATTACCATGTTTATAAATATAACTAACAAAAAAGAGCAAAGGTTTGGCTCCAAATTTCCAAAATATGTAAATATTCAAGCAAAGTCCAGTAATCTTGAGCAGCTCTATTCTATTGAACAAAAGCGCTTTCACAATAGCTTCGTCAGGTGCATGAAACTAAAAACAAAAGATACACCTTTATATACTAACCAATGTCACATGATATCAATTAAATTTAAAAATACAATAATAATATAAAATGCTCTATACAAATCTAATATATATATTTCTACTACTATACATATAAAAACATGTTGAGTAGACTCATAAAAATATATACAAATACATATAAAATGCACCATTAATTCATCAACGTAAAATTCTCTTTTGCAAAATCGGTCTTAAAGCTACATACTCATTGATGCCATGGCCAAAATCGGCTCTAAGCCTCACAATCCATTGTGCCTCTATTTCTTCTGTCTTGGCTCTAATATCACCTCCTCTGATGCTTGGAAAATTCCTGGCTAACACAGTAAACTTAAAAATTTGTGATGAGTTTATACTATTCACATGTCTAGCTAAAGCATTTATATTGCTAGCTTTCTTTATGTGGTACAGATGTTCTCTAATCCTTTCCTTCAGACTACGATCCGTTTTACCCACATAAAATTTATTGCATACACAGCAGGTAGCCAAATATACCACATGTAAAGTATCACAGGTGGCTTGCACCCTAATGGTAAAAACTTGTCCTGTGTCTGGATGTTTAAAAGTATCATTTCTCAAAATATAGGCACAGTATTTACAATAGCCACATGGTTTTGTGCCTCCAACTGACTATAAATAAGGGCTTGGCTTGTTAATACATAATCTATTTTTCAATGACTTTTTATTCCTATAAGAGAACTGTGGTCTAGTGCCTACAATGTCCCTTATATGTTGATCTGTCATTAAAATGTTCCAGTGCTCATTAATGACACTGGTATATGAAAAAAAAATCTCTAGTGTAAATAAAAGACATTCTAAGTTTGTTCTTAGTTCCTATTTTATTCTTATGTGATGATCCTGAAAAGTACGGTTTAGCCACAGTGTCCCTTAACTGTTTGACCGCTGTTTAACTCTCATTAATCAACCTACCTCATAGCCCCTTTCTTCTAATTCAACCTCAGTTATCCACATCTGTTTCTCATAATCATCATTTCTGACATTCAGCCTGGTTGCCCTAAAAAACTGATTTTTGGCTACCTTTCTAAACACATGATTTGGATACATACTTTGCCTATTCAATAATTGATTAGTATGGCACTCTTTTCTAAATAACTTGGTGGAAATTCTGCCATGTTCATCTTTATCAACATAAACATCCAAAAAGTTAATGCCTCTTTCTGATACATTAACCGTAAATTTCAAAAAATCACTTGAGCTATTAATATAAATTTTGAAATCATTCAACTGTGCTATTGGCCCTTTCCAAAGGATAAAGAGATCATCGACAAATCTCCTATAAAATAAAATAAGATAACTATAAGGGCCTGCTAATAAATGCTCGGCTTCCCACACCAACATAACTGCATTTGCGTAACTATTAGAACAGGAACTACCCATTGCTACTCCATGTTTCTGTCTAAAAATCCTATTGCTAAAGGTGAACATATTATTTTTAAGAACCAAGTTTAATAAAGTTGTTATTAAACTAACATCTGCCTCTGTGAACTCATCACTATCACTTAATAATTTTGTTACATATTTCAAACCTGTATCATTAGGTATTACTATGAACAAAGAAACTATGTCTAAAGTCACAAATAAAAATCGACCACCATAATTATTGTCATTCACAAAACAGAATAAGTCATGTAAGAAATGCTCAGTGTCTCTCAAAATTATTGGAGACTTACTAATCAATTTCCTAAGATTTGTCTCCAAGAAAATGGAGAGGGATTCTGTGCACTAATTATGTCCTGCAATTATGGGTCTTAACAGAGGTTTTGTAGGATGCTTATGAATTTTGGAAGCCCTTGAATAATAGGTATGGAAGGACATGGTGTACAAAAATACTTAGCCAAATCACTGTTAATGAGACAGGACAGTTATAAATATTTCAGTGTTCGAGATGGATACAATCATGTCTTCAACTTGAGAATAAGTAATAGGCTCATATAACTTGACGTCATTAAGCATATCAAACATTGCATTGTTATAATCGGATTTATCCATAACTACTATTTGGCCCCCTTTATCTGCTGGTTTAATGACCAGCTCATCATTATTTTCAAAAGCTTGTAAAGCATTAAACTCCATTTTGCTTAAATTATGCCACATATTGTGCCTTCTATAAATCTTCTTCCGCTCATATACTCTGTAAATGTCTGATACACAAATCTGCTCAAAAGCATTAACTAACGCATTTTGTTTCAGTACAAATGTACTAGGTCTCTTAAAACATGTGTTCGTTGAGGTTTGAGCATCTGCAAACATCATTTTAAAGTTAAATTTCGAGTGAACATTTTCACATCAAATATAGCATCAGTTATAGACATATCAGTAGCCGGTATAAATGTTAGTCCCTTTTCCAAAACTCTGCATTCAGATTCTGACAAATGGTGGCTAGATAAATTAAAAACTAATGTCTTACTTGTCGTGCCTGCTAAAACGCTCATTTCATGGTATAAGAGCTGTCTATCTCCTCGTTCATCTTCCGTTTGTACCATGTGGTACTCCTGCCCCTCTGTTGATTCTTCTGCTGTCCTCCCCTCCTGTTGCTTATAGATCTTTCCCTCATGGGCAGGTGTAATTGTAAGCCCAATTTGTTTAAATCATTCAAAAAATGATTATTTTGATTTTCTGGAAAATGAGACAAGACATCACTAGGTTTTTTGTGTACGTCTGCAGTAGTGACAAAAGTTTTTTTCTTCGCCCCCAACGCATTATGAGTTGATCTCATAGATCCATTTAACACCTCGGAAGTTTTAGCCGGTAGGATTGACGAACCCAAGACATTAATATCTGCAGAAACTGTTTCAGCTTCTGCAACTGATCCTGTACGCTCTTGCGAGCCGTTGATAACAGGATCTACATGTGCAGGCTGGTCAAATGATGATGTACGTATGCTATTTTCAAATTCATGTGGCAAAGTAAAGATATTACCGGCTGCAAAATCTCTACGATCCCTTTGTAATTTGTTGAATTTAGTTTGTAACAATTTCCTAGTATACACATTGACATTATCAACAGTATCTGCCAACAGTTTGGACAGGGAGGCAGAATTATATTTTTTACAGATGTCAACATATTTGGTTTTAATAACTTTCAATACTGTGGCCTCCTGCTTAGCCGCAGCATCTATAAGTAATTTCAAGTAACCAAAACTAGTTGAAATATTTAATTGCTGCCATGCACTTAAAAGTTGAACATCGCAGTCAATTTGTGCTGGCATTTTCAAAACTCTTAAGCCTCACGGAACAATCTTCTCAGACAGACTGGCTTCTAAATGAAACTTTTCGTATTGTACCCTTTTCAACATACTTAAATCTTTCTCCAAAGCCAAAAGATCCCCTCTTAGGGCTAAATAGTCCACTTTTAGATCATCGTCAGTTCCTACTGATAAGTTTCTTTTAAAGAGGGGATTCTCATAGTCTATTACTTTGGAAATAAAAAGATTCACGTTCATTTCAGACCACAACGGATCAAGAATTGGTTAATAGTCAAGTTCAATAATATCGGTCTCAGTAGCCATACTCCAAGTGGAAATATGTAACGAAGATATAAACAAGTTAAAAGAACAAAATGAGACCTATAAAACACTGGTGACCTTTGCTAAACCACAAAATATATAAAACAAACAAAAAATAGCAAAGGTTTGGCTCCAAATTTCCAAAAGATGTAAATATTCAAGCAAAGTCCAGTAATCTTGAGCAGCTCTATTTTATTGAACACAAGCGCTTTCACAATAGCTTCATCAGGTGCATGAAACTAAAAATAAAAGATACACCTTTTTATACTAACCGATATCACATGATATCAATTAAATGTAAAAATACAATAATAATATAACATGCTCTATACAAATCTAATATATATATTTCTACAACTATACATATAAAAACATATTGAGTAGACTCATAAAAATATATACAAATACATATAAAATGCACCATTAATTCATCTACGTGAAATTCTCTTTTGCAAAATCGGTTTTAAAAGTACATACTCATTGAGGCCAGGGCCAAAATCGTCTCTAAGCCTCACAATCCATTGTGCCTCTATTTCATCTGTCTTGTCTCTAATATCACCTCCTCTGATGCTTGTAAAATTCCTGGCTAACACAGTAAACTTAAAAATATGTGATGAGTTTGTACTATTCACATGTCTAGCTAAAGCATTTATATTGCTAGCTTTCTTTATGTGGTACAGATGTTCTCTAATCCTTTCCTTCAGACTACAATCCGTTTTACCCACATAAAATGTATTGCATACACAGCAGGTAGCCAAATATACCACATGTAAAGTATCACAGGTGGCTTGCACCCTAATGGTAAAAACTTGTCCTGTGTCTGGATGTTTAAAAGTATCATTTCTCGAAATATAGGCACAGTATTTACAATGGCCACATGGTTTTGTGCCTCCAACTGACTGTAAATAAGGGCTTGGCTTTTTAATACATAATCTATTTTTCAATGACTATTTATTCCTATAAGAGAACTGTGGTCTAGTGCCTACAATGTCCCTTATATGTTGGTCTGTCATTAAAATGTTCCAATGCTCATTAATGACACTGGTATATGAAAAATCATCTCTAGTGTAACTAAAAGACATTCTAAGTTTGTTCTCAGTTCCTATTTTATTCTTAAGCGATGATCCTGAAAAGTATGGTTTAGCTACAGTGTCCCTTAACCGTTTGACCACTGATGAACTCTCATTAATCAAACCTACCTCATAGTCCCTTTCTTCTAATTCAACCTCAGTTATCTGCATTTGTTTCTCATAATCATCATTTCTGACATTCAGCCTGGACGCCCTAAAAAATTGATTTTTGGCTACATTTCTAAACACATGATTTGGATGCATACTTTGCCTATTCAATAATTGATTAGCATGGTACTCTTTTCTAAATAACTTGGTGGAAATTCTGCCATGTTCATCTATATCAACATAAACATCCAAAAAGTTAATGCCTGTCTCTGATACATTAACCGTAAATTTCAAAAAATCACTTGAGCTATTAATATAAATTTTGAAATCATTCAACTGTGCTATTGGCCCTTTCCAAAGGATAAAGAGATCATCGACAAATCTCCTATAAAATAAAATAAGATAACTATAAGGGCCTGCTAATAAATGCTCGGCTTCCCATACCAACATAACTGCATTTGCGTAACTATTAGAACAGGAACTACCCATTGCTACTCCATGTTTCTGTCTAAAAATCCTATTGCTAAAGGTGAACATATTATTTTTAAGAACCAAATTGAATAAAGTTGTTATTAAACTAACATCTGCCTCTGTGACCTCTGTAAGAGACCTAGTACATTTGTACTGAAACAAAATGCGTTAGTTAATGCTTTTGAGCAGATTTGTGTATCAGACATTTACAGAGTATATGAGCGGAAGAAGATTTATAGAAGGCACAATAAGTGGCATAATTTAAGCAAAATGGAGTTTAATGCTTTACAAGCTTTTGAAAATAATGATGAGCTGGTCATTAAACCAGCAGATAAAGGGGGCCAAATAGTAGTTATGGATAAATCTGATTATAACAATGCAATGTTTGATATGCTTAATGACGTCAAGTTATATGAGCCTATTACTTATTCTCAAGTTGAAGACATGATTGTATCCATCTCGAACACTGAAATATTTATAACTGTCCTGTCTCATTAACAGTGATTTGGCTAAGTATTTTTGTACACCATGTCCTTCCATACCTATTATTCAAGGGCTTCCAAAATTCATAAGCATCCTACAAAACCTCCGTTAAGACCCATAGTTGCAGTCATAATTGGTGCATGGAATCCCTCTCCATTTTCTTGTAGAAACATCTTAGAAAATTGATTAGTAAGTCTCCAATAATTTTGAGAGACACTGAGCATTTCTTACATGACTTATTCTGTTTTGTGAATGACAATAATTATGGTGGTTAATTTTTATTTGTGACTTTAGATGTAGTTTCTTTGTTCACAGTAATACCTAATGATACAGGTTTGAAATATGTAACAAAATTATTAAGTGATAGTGATGAGTTCACAGAGGCAGATGTTAGTTTAATAACAACTTTATTAAACTTGGTTCTTAAAAATAATATGTTCACCTTTAGCAATAGGATTTTTAGACAGAAACATGGAGTAGCAATGGGTAGTTCCTGTTCTAATAGTTACGCAAATGCAGTTATGCTGGTATGGGAAGCCGAGCATTTATTAGCAGGCCCTTATAGTCATCTTATTTTATTTTATAGGAGATTTGTCGATGATCTCTTTATCCTTTGGAAAGGGTCAATAGCACAGTTGAATGATTTCAAAATTTATATTAATAGCTCAAGTGATTTTTTGAAATTTACGGTTAATGTATCAGAAAGAGGCATTAACTTTTCGCATGTTTATGTTGATAAAGATGAACATGGCAGAATTTCCACCAAGTTATTTAGAAAAGAGTGCCATGCTAATCAATTATTGAATAGGCAAAGGATGCATCCAAATCATGTGTTTAGAAATGTAGCCAAAAATCATTTTTTAGTGCATCCAGGCTGAATGTCAGAAATGATGATTATGAGAAACAAATGCAGATAACTGAGGTTGAATTAGAAGAAAGGGACTATGAGGTAGGTTTGATTAATGAGAGTTCAACAGCGGTCAAACGGTTAAGGGACACTGTGGCTAAACCGTACTTTTCAGGATCATCACATAAGAATAAAATAGGAACTGAGAACAAACTTAGAATGCCTTTTATTTACACTAGAGATGTTTTTTCATATACCAGTGTCATTAATGAGCATTGGAACATTTTAATGACAGACCAACATATAAGGGACATTGTAGGCACTAGACCACAGTTCTCTTATAGGAATAAAAAGTCATTGAAAAATAGATTATGTATTAACAACCCAAGCCCTTATTTATAGTCAGTTGGAGGCACAAAACCATGTGGCCTTTGTAAATACTGTGCCTATATTTTGAGAAATGATACTTTTAAACATCCAGACACAGGACAAGTTTTTACCATTAGGGTGCAAGCCACCTGTGATACTTTACATGTGGTATATTTGGCTACCTGCTGTGTATGCAATAAATTTTATGTGGGTAAAATGGATCGTAGTCTGAAGGAAAGGATTAGAGAACATCTGTACCACATAAAGAAAGCTAGCAATATAAATGCTTTAGCTAGACATGTGAATAGTACAAACTCATCACATATTTTTAAGTTTACTGTATTAGCCAGGAATTTTTCAAGCATCAGAGGAGATGATATTAGAGCCAAGCCAGAAGAAATAGAGGCACAATGGATTGTGAGGCTTAGAGACGATTTTGGCCATGGCCTCAATGAGTATGTACCTTTAAAACTGATTTTGCAAAAGAGAATTTTATGTAGATGAATTAATGGTGCATTTTATATGTATTTGTATATATTTTTATGAGTCTACTCAACATGTTTTTATATGTATAGTAGTAGAAATATATATATATATATATATATATATATATTAGATTTGTATAGAGCACTTTATATTATTATTGTATTTTTAAATTTAATTGATATCATGTGACATTGGTTAGTATATAAAGGTGTATCTTTTGTTTTTAGTTTCATGCACCTGACGAAGGTATTGTGAAAGAGCTTGTGTTCAATAAAATAGAGCTGCTCAAGATTACTGGACTTTGCTTTAATATTTACATCTTTTGGAAATTTGGAGCCAAACCTTTGCTATTTTTTGCTAGTTTTATATATTTTGTGATTTAGCAAAGCTTTCCAGTGTTTTATAGGTCTCATTTTGTTCTTTTAACTTGTTTATAAATATGTTCAGGCATGCATGCGCAAAACAATCCTTTTGTTAAAAAAATTGTTTTGATGCAGTTTAAGTAGTAACTAAGTTAATACATACTATACATGGTATTAAATAACTTCATAGGTAAGTACTAGGCTAGATGTTCTTCCAGGAAATTTTTTAGCCTAGCCATTTGTCTTTTTTGTGCTTGTAATAACCTATCACATTTGGATATAGACTGGACTTACCCATCACATGGTTGATAATTATACATTACACCTAATGAGAATAACTGGAATTATACCATAGATAATTTGAGGGGATCCATGCATGGGATAAAACCTTTAGGAGATGCATATGTCCATTGAAAACACAGGGGAAGTCAAGGGGTAAATTTTCAGTTTCCCATCTATAGATCTAAGTTGAACTTGAAATTGGATGGAGATGAACTTTGTTTTTTGTGCATTGGAAGTCTGTTCAATAGCACCAGTATTCTCTGTGAAGTATACCTCTCTCCAACCTATTCTGTTGATGTTGCAGAAAAGGTTCAGATCACTAGACTGAATATTTCAGATGCTATTTCACTTGCTGATGTACAGTAATTCTGTCAGTTATAGTTTGGGAGGTGCCTTGTATTCCAGACACACATTACCACTTAGCAGTCTGTAGGATACTGTGAATAGTGATAGGGCTTTGAGTTGGTCCATGTAGGACATGCTGTTTAGGCCTTGTATCATTTAGTAAGGTACCTCTGAGGGTATTCCAGTTGTTGCATGTGTCTTGACAGATACATGCCAAAAGAGGGGATTATATTCTATAAATGGCCTAATGAGGGCTGAGTACAGTCATTATATGCAATGCAAATTTAATTTTTGTTTGTGTATAAATATGTATATTTATATACATGAAAAACATAACTGAAAGTGTAGTTATGCAGATGTGCATCTGTATTTTATAGACACAAATGTGGTTACTTCTATTTATTTACTCATAAATACATACACACACACACACACACACACACACATATATATATATATATATATATATATATATATATATACATACACATACACACAGATATAGATATACACTTACACACACACACACACACACACACACACACACACACACACACACACACACACATGCGCGCACACTCACACACACACACACACACACACACACACACACACACACACACACACACACACACACACACACACACACACACACACACACACACACACACATATGTCATCACATAAACATTCCATATACAGATATAGTTCTGTGAACAGACATGTTTATGCTTTATGTATTACAACTACTTATAGTTACACATTTGCAGTTATACATACTATCCTTCTAGTACATGCCTTCTTTTATGTAACATTTTTATAGTTCGTTTTTTAAACCTATGGCTGATATTATTTAATCAAAATACTTAATAGAGAACTCTGGCCTTCTTACCGTTACCTGATCTACCCACTCAGCTAACTGGTCAAGCCTATGCTTCTGTAGACCATTGTCCCTGTGTCAGCAGTGGGGACCATAGTAGTTGATCCCTGTCAGGGTTTACAGGTACTCACCCATTTTTTTTTCTGCTCTGAACTTGTTACACAGGATTTGATTTCATTTAGGTATTAATTACTAAGAAGGTAGAGTATAATCTTTTTATGACAATTGCTTATGTATGAAAGTAGATAAATATGGAACAAACTCAGAAGAAATGAATCACTAGTCATTTTATACATGGACTTTGGACACTACATCTCTAGTAATAATCATTCACCATAACAGTGACCTTTTGGTTTTCTGGCAACAGTGTAGATTAACTACCTCTCTGAGAAAAAAAAAATGCAAAAAAAGGTCCACTTTTCCTTTTGCTTTCTCAGAGTATAAGAAGCATAACATTAAGGAACTTCAAGGAAAACAAGCTGCTATTAAGACCTAGAAACAAAAGGACAGAAAATGTAATGAAAAATGCTTGCAACTTGAAGTCTACAGAGAAATGATGAGACCAAAAAGAAGTTGGTTTATCTTTTGTACCATGATGAGAATGCTTAAAAGTTTAAAAGACAAATTATCTGAAAAACAGCCAACAGCAAGGATAAGGAACGTTCAGGTGTAACACTCCAAGTGGCTAGTTACTAGGAGCAAATTGTTTTTAGATAGGACTTAATGTGGAAAAAGTCTGTTGTCAGAAAAAAAAACTGATGGGGGCATGACAAGATGGTTAACTGAGAGCAGCAACAGATGAAAGTGCTGTGACTAAAAACTTTTCTCTGACAGAAAATGTAATCAAAATATTGAAATTTGGAGGTACTTGATTTTATTCACTAATAGTCAAAGAGAAGATTTATAGCTTCAAGTTCTTCAAACGCTTTATTTTTCCTGTCAGAGTTTCAACTGCTTGGTTAAAAGACAAAAGACTTCAACATGAGCCAATCAAAAAGACATCTAGTCAGTTATATCTAGTATATAGGATGTATTACTTAAAATGGACAAGCTGCATACCAAAATAGAAACTTTCAAATAAAGTCCAAAAAGAAGATAGAACATTTAAAAATTCTTATGAAACAACAAAGTGCACAAATCTGCAGTATGGAAGAAGCTATAATTGATCATGAAGGGAGAATAACTGAATTTGAGTCTCTGACTGAATTTCTTTTAAAATAAAATAACTGGCTCTTAGATAAAGTTGATGATTTAGAAAACATACTGAGATGAAACAACATCAGAATACATGGGATACCTTAAAAGTATGAGGGAGACAGTGTAATAAACTTCTTAACAACCTGGCTACATAAACATTAAATCTAGCTGAAACTTTATCTTGTGGAATTGAAAGGGTACATAGAGCCTTGAGAGCACGTTCAAAGAAGGAAAACTCTCCACCATATTCAATTATAGTTAAGTTTATGTCCAGCCTGCCAAAAATCAAATATTAAAAACAGCATGGTCCAGCTCACCTATTAATATAGGTGAATATGTAGTCAGACTTGACAATGATTATTCAGGTAAAGCAATGAGTAAAAGAAAATCCTGCTTACCATTGATTAAAGAGCTTAAAAACAACAACAATATTATAACCACTTTGGTGTTTCCTGCAAAGAACAAATTTTCATTCTGAAGGAACTAAAATATTCCATACAATGGGGAAGGCATCCACTTTTGGTAACAAAATAAAATCCTTAATGATACTGAAGAAAGGGACTGGAATACTAAATCCTTCAAGATAAAGAGTGAGCTGAATTCCTGGAAAACTGCTTCTAAAATTAAAAAGTTTAAAAACAAGTGACCCTATTCTCTGATTTTAGGACTTTTATTTTCTAAAACAATACCCTTTAAGTAAAAAGGTTTGTATTGGACATTAAGCTTCAAAACATATGTAAGTATGTATTTATATTTTAAGCTAAAGCAGTTTTCATGATACAGAATTTAAATGATTAGTTTTAAAATACTTACAAAGAAAGGATTAATATATTTCATTTAACTAAACTTACAAATATATTTCTAAATGTTAAACAAATACTTCTTGTAAGTGAATGCCATTAAATTATAAGCAATAAAACTGGTAACCTTAAGAGTATAGAAGTTAAGAATTTCATCTTATTTGTACTTTGCTTAGTATGTACATTGCTGGGTTAACTGAATTTCAGATCTTAGAAATATGATAATTAGAAGTGTTAAAGTGCTGGCAATTTTGTTTTCTTCATCACATATGCCTATGAAAATATGAAGTGCCCTAATTATAGTCACAACAATGAGGAGAAAAGATGTTTTACTTCTTTTCAAGTATATATGCGAGAAGAAAACTACTCAAAATAACATTTTTAAATAAAATATTTATTTAAAAAGTGAAGAATTGGTAAAACATAAGCTGTAGTAATAACTATATAACAAACAACCACCAACCTCTGCAGAACCCAAGTCCACAAATTAAAACCAGACAAATCATTCCAAACAAACAAGTGGACCCTGGAAAAGTTGAGCAATTCAGTATTTCAAGTAAATATTTCATTTATTGAGAATACATAATAACTTTCTCAGTTGAACTGCTTCTTCAGATGTACTACAACAATCAGCTTGAGCTTGTTAAATACTAACCCCAGGATTCATGAAGCTGGCACCAGGCGCTGGAGTAGCGTCAGCGATCTAGAGCCAAATATGGCCGCCAAGTGATTCAGGTACGAGCTGTTTCCATGTGCACTACCAGCGTACGCCAGAGCTGCGCAGCTCCTGGTGCATGTATGCTAATTACCCCATGCACAGCAGTGTAGCATGCAAATGAAGGTATATAGCGATTCATGAAGTGGTGCAGGCATAGCGTAAGCATGAAGAAATGTAAACCAAAAAGAAATGGTTTATATTTTTCAAACATAAAATTGGAGCCATGAAAGTGGACCAAACTTACGTATCATAATGTTAATATATGCCAATGGCTAAATATATAGCCAATGGCATAAAAAAACATGCACAACACATAAAAAATAACATTTAATATCATGGCCACACTAACGCAAAGTAAAACCGCAGTGCGTCAGTGAGCAAATGAGATCACAAGGAAAATATATTTAGATGTCATAAAACTGCAATGTAACAATTCATGAATTCCCCATAATAGTCAATGGCACGCATGCTACACCACAACCATGGCGCAAGGGTTGCTAAGGGTCTGTGACAGTGTTCTGCATGGTAACTAGGAATTAGTAGTCAATGTCATGCAAATGAATCAAGTAATACTGAATCATAAACTCCCCGCTGGCATAAGGATGTACCACACAGCGTAGTGGTACAACACCAAGGAGTGGCCTGGAGGTAAACATGACATCAAGAGAGGGGTGCACCACTGTAGCTGTAAGCACATTGGAGCATTGCTAATCCAGGTTGCCTGTTGCTAAGCAAAGCCACTGGATAGGGGTGTGGAAGTAGCCATAGCTTTGCTTAGCTGAGAGCACACAAGGTAACTGAAAGTGCATGTGAACGTGGATAAAAACGTGCTCAAAACCCAGTAAATAGCTGTGCACGGTGCGCACCACAGCTGAAACAGGAAGGATATGGGAAGACAATAAGGAAATGCTGCAGCATGGTAATTGGAGTATAAATGAGTAACTAACACCTAGGAACCCACAGTGGGCCATTGACAACAGCTAACAAGGCTGCTAGCAGCTACCTGCAGAACAGGAAAGGGGAGGTGCCGTACAGCAAAGAAAAGATGACTGTCACAGCAGAACAAAGCAAACTTGCAGTAGATCAGCTACATAACACATTTCTCAACACAATCCTGGGTTGTGGAAGCAGAAAACAAGAAAGGCGGCAGCTAGATGCATGTCTGACAATGGGAGGGGAATTGGGTTGAAAAGTGAAGTAATGGGCAATAGATAAATCATGGCAGCCAAGCATAAGTCAACACCAAAGGCCCCACAATAGCAGTACCTGCTGTAAAACCAATAATTAAGATACCCCGTAGCTGGAATTGCAAATAAACACTCAATTACACCAGCATCATGCATTGCACAATAGTATAAGGTGTGAAAGCCCCACACACACACTTGTGCATTCCCAGACACTCTACACCATTGGTGTAAACAGACGGGGAACTTTTAATATGTACATGTCAGGAGCTGTCATAGCTTTGATTCACCAGCATGTGTTGGAGACTGACAGTGGTGTGGAGGATGATGCTGGCAACCATCTCAGGCACTGGAGTAGGAGAAGAGTGTTCAGACCCAGGGTAACCTACCAGGGGCTACATGATCTGGAGATAGTAGAGCATTACAGGGTGGACAGGGACACCATACAGCAACTTGTTGAGCTGTGCCAGCCATGCTTCAGAGCCAGAAGTAACAGAGGGGAACCCATCCCAGTGGGCACAAAGGTATGTGTAAGCTTGAGAATACTAGCCACAGGTACCTTCCAAAGGCCAACTGGGTATATCATGGGGATCTCACAGGCATCAGCATCCAGGGTACTCCACCAGTTCCTGGATGCCATGTTACCACATGCCAATGAGCACATATACTTTCCCCGAACGCAGGAGGAGTTGGCCAGCAATATGCGTCTCTTCCACCATGTGGCAGACTACCCTGTGGTACTGGGTGCAATAGACTGCACGTACATACACATTAAGACACCACCCCCTGAGCAGGGTAGGTGCTACATAAACCATAAGGGATACCCCTCCATCAACTGCCAGGTTGTGTGCAATGCCCAGGGCATTATCATGGATGTGTGTGCTGGCAGCCATGGAAGCTATCACAACTCTCACATCTGGCATGCCTCACAGCTCTATCGGGTATTTGCCAGGGGGGACATCCTATATGGCCACCTGGTGGGGGATGCTGGCTATGAACTGGAACTGTGGATGATGACTCCCATCAGAAATGCACACACAGCCACGCAAGAATGACATAATGAGGCACACGTAGAAACCAGAATCATCATAGAGCGTGTGTTTGGGATGCTGAAATCATGGTTCCATTGCTTGGACATATCTGGTGGAGCCCTGCAGTACTCTCCAGGCACATGTGCCCACATCTTCATAGTGTGTGCCATGCTACACAATATGATCCTGTCGAAACAGCTGCAGCAGAGACAGAATGATGAAGGCCCTCACAGCCCACCACCATTGCCAAGGGCCCCACAGGCACAGAGGGACTCAGACCATGACCACCCTGTGCCAGCCCCAGTAGGCAGACAGAGGTGTGCCCAGTATGCACATGCCTTGGAAAAGAGGGAACATATAGCACACACACTGACAGTGTAGGCACTTATGGACTGACACCCTTTTCCACCTGCACACACAGCAAGCATGGATGGCACACACACACACGACTACCTGTAAATTGTCATGTATAGGTGATCTACTGTGTGCATCCTACATAGGTAGCCTTCAACTATTGTATACACAATTGCCATTGGCACAAGGTAAGTCAATACCTGAACAGTAAATTAAGCTATCAGCATGTGTCCATACTATATATATATAGGTTCATAGATACATAGGTAGGTACATGCCTAACTCCCCAAGGCCACTCATAAGCATAGCCAAAAAGTGTCTGCTGTCACCACCCTATTAATTAACTAACTGCACTCTGTGGAGCAGATCCAATTGTGGGATCCATGGGGTGTATCCACTGTCCCCCACCCACTCTGCAAGGATTCCCTGGAGTGTTAGTGAGGGGTTTTGTATAATGTAATCAGGGATGTAGTTCCAAATAATGGGGAGTATCCATGACAGGAATCTTCTCAGATGATTTACATGTTACATAGTATACCTTAACCACAGCTTTCATATATAGGTAGTATTCCACAGAATAATAAAAATGTTTAACACACAACCGCTGAAATGTGTGTTAATCACCCTTGCACTACCAGTGCCTGCTCTGAGAGGTAAAATTACCACTGCCAGGATTAGAACACTTAACCATGTACACACTCTTCACAATAACATACCACTAAGCTAACTGAGATGTACCAATGGCAGTTGTGTATAATGACAGGATAAAACACAAAGGTAGGAATGTGTGGAAATAGGACAAATAGGCATGTATATATATATATATATATATATATATATATATATATATATATATATATATATATATATATAGGGAGAGAGAGAGAGAGGGAGAGAGAGAGAGATATATGTCGATAACCATGGAGGTACATCTAAATGGGATACCTACCACATACCGACTGCTTGACATACCGACGCGTGTAATCATGAGACTTAAAGTCTGAAAGAACACAGTACCGAAACACCAGAAGTGCAAGGTTTAAAATCACTATATTAAGGGACAGTTAGTCAGTGCTTCTGGTGTTGCGGTTCAGGTAGGTTACTGTGTGCAAGTGTGTTTCTGAGGGCTATAGTGTGTATAAGTGTGTGTTCTGAGTGTGGTGTGTGTTCCTGGGGGACTGTAATGTGTGGGTTTGCTTTGTGCGTCTGTTTGTGCAATCTAGGAGGTAGAATATTAAAGTAGAGGGGGTTGGGGGAGTGCAGGCACCCACATGGGGGGTGTAGGTGGGCTTGCCCTCCTGCTCATGTGTAGGATGGTTTGTTTGGATGTGATGGGTAGCAGTGTGTCTGTGTGTGCATGTGTGTGTTCCATGTTCATGTTACTTTTTCGAGTTACTATCGCTGTCGGTAATGTGGGGTATGGGAGTCTGGTCCCGGTACTGTGGGCATCGGAATTGTGTGGTTTCAGGATTCCATAGGTATCCCATATACAGCGGTTGAAGTGTACATATATGAATATAACATGGACCATAGCAATCACACATTCCGCCATGACCAACCTTTATGAACAAATGATATGGAGAGTATATGCCTATATACTATTACAAATATGTGCTATGGACATGAGCCAATGATAGAGCTACCACCTGTCCCACTTTGTGAGGGACAGTCCCTCTTTGGGTGGTTGTGTCCTGACCAAATATATTAAACATGGCAAATGTCCTGAGATTGTAGGACATAATTATGTCCCATATGTAATGTAATAGTTGCATACAATAGTTATTTCTGTATCTAAAATACCTACATGTTACAAGAAACAGGATAAGCAACTAAACTGCTACAAGAATAAGCTTATATTTAGGCAAGAAAGGAAAGTTCTATCCCTTGTACTGACCGTAGGTTTGTGTCAGCCTGTAAAATCTGATGTCTGTCCCAAAAATGTCCCACTATGGCCATAAGAAAAGGTGACAACCGTAGCCAAAGAGCGTCAGTCACCAACACAGCTCCAATGACTGCAAATACCTATGACAGAAATACACAGCTTTCATGTAGCAACACTTTATTACATTCCAATGTACTGCCGAAAGGATTCAAGGACTAACATCACCTGCATGCTATACAGGAACCACTTAACAGTGCCATAATGAATCAGCCTCCAATTACCATAGTATTAGTCCACTAAAGGATAGGTGTTAAAATAGGAAAGGAACCCTCATGCGCATATCTATTATGTATATAAGCAATTCCTACACACCTGCATCTGCTATGTACACCCACCATCACCCCACACCCAAACAAATTACAATACAAACTGTAATAACATCACAAATCATTCACTCACTGTACGACATCTGCAGAAGCCTTAACATACCTTGTCAGAGACACACTAACATGGCCTATGTGAAATAGTTACTGTTATTCAATGGAACAACTGCTGATGTTACAGGGTTTGTTTGCACTAATCCCATTTCAGAGGGTTGTGTGTACACCGGGAAGTGTTACCAATTACTGATTAACAGCACAGTATGATACACATACACCAAATCAAGGATGTCTGGTGAGCACACTGTAAACCACATAATAGTTCATGCATAGCCATACAGCCTTGAGCTGCCCAAACATCCTTGCCAGACTGAAACATCTGTAGAAGTATCATGTACAAACAAACCCTGCATAAGTAGCAATGTTCTGAAATATAACAGCTGTACTCACATGTAGAACAACATTGTCTAGCCATTACACACAATCCACGGGAGTCATGAAGCTAATATATCTCTGTCTGTCTCCATATAGCTGTTGAAATACATCACAAACAACACATCCAGGCTGTCTTCTTTGAAAGTAAGGCAAATGGACAATGCCCAAGTGGAGTACTAAATTATAAACCACTGTTGCCATGGTATTGGCTAATGGAGTAGCTGCACAGCTGATGTGCATCTAATTAACTACTTTGGAACACCAGTTGGTGGTCAGGATAGCACGTTACCGGTATTTAACTAGAAAAGGATGGCTTATCACACATTCAAACCATCCATATATACCAGCAGAACATTACAAAGACAATTGAAACACAAACTGAAAAGGATTGAATTAACAGTCGACGACACCTCAGGTTACTAGTAAGGTATGTAGAACACTCAGTATGTCTGTGTATGTAGCACCTGTTCTGTAATATTTAAAGTGCATGCAATCCATTTAGTGGAAACCGTTATCTTGTAGTGATGTATTGTTGAGCATAGCAACACTTGTAGTATTTATATGTGTACTGCTGTAGGTCACAAGGCAAACATTGCATACACCACAAGGGATGCTATATAAGGGCTTTGAACACAAATATTCCTCACCAGCCGCTGTCAGTGGCAGGGCTGGTCCAACAAGTATGTGCTATAACAGGGGATAGCATATGTTGATATATTGTAACAGTAGGCATATGTATGGGTGTATTACTGAGAATAACATGTCGAAGGTTGACCCACTGTGCAATTATGATTTGCATTGTGGAATATTGTGCCAATAACTGTGTAATATACAGTATTGTAGCAGATATGTATTACAAGTTACATAGCATTACTGTTATGTTAGGCAAACATTAGTTATGTCTATTGGTACTTACAATACACAATAACAGGATACATATGACTTGTAGTCACCCGACAGTTTATCAGCATGATAGCAAAGTAAAATGGAAGAGATAGTTAACTATCCATGCACATAAGACATGTAATAAGTGCAAAGGTAGGTACTAGGCTGTCTTACCAAGGGTATTTATAAGCCTAGCTAGAGTGTGTTGACTTTTGCCACCCCCATAGGTTAGTTTCCTGTGCCTATGAACGGCAGAGCCATTAGTTCCCTGTGCCTCTGTCCAGCAGAGCCACTGCAGTGATCCCCGGGGTACATGTCTGTCTCCCATCCACCTGTCAAGGTTTCCCTTGAAGAGTGCTAGTGAGGGGCCCTACCTGATGTAAACTGGAATCATGTTCCAAAGCATGGGGAGTCTCCGGGTCAGGAATCTATCCATCCAGCACGTCCTAGTCATTGTTGTGGTTAGGTGTATATCCCTACAGCATGTGGCTCACAGGGGCCTCTGTTTAGGTGGAGCATATCCAACAATACTGGGTTGGACATGGGCCTTGTATGTCAAGCAGAGATCACCTGTAAGCATGCGGTATGCAACTGAGTACAGCTGGAGTTTCTTAATTTGGGCTGCATAGGTCATCTGTTTGAGGTCAGTAATCCTCTTGGTATGGTACTGTTGTGGTCTTCCAAGCTGTTGCAGTTGTCTTATAAGGTACATCCCAAATGGGGTGCTGTATCCTTTAATGGGTCTAATAAGTCATGAGTAGAGAGGCACAATGGCCTCCTTTGTTCTGGATGTGAACCCATTAGAGATTAGGGGGGCCACGTAGAAGGATGTTCTAACCACCTTGTCATTATGGGCATCAAAGGAGAGATTGCTATCTTCTGGGGTTCCCAGATCCCTTATTACCTTTTCTGTATGTAGAGGACTAGCTCCTATGTGGCAGTCCATGGGTAATTAGTTATATCCAAAGGGATGACTATGCACTTTTTGTCATTAAGCTTGAAGCCATGATATTGACACCAGGTATCCATCTCAGTGTGACCCTTCCGGAGGGTGTCTGTAACAGCTGGGGAAACAATTATGTCCCCTAGTTTGCAGTTGTCTGCAAACTTTTTCAGCCAAAGTCCTCTTGTG
The DNA here is from genome assembly GCF_019279795.1 of Protopterus annectens. Classification (NCBI taxonomy): domain Eukaryota; kingdom Metazoa; phylum Chordata; order Ceratodontiformes; family Protopteridae; genus Protopterus; species Protopterus annectens. Next base: position 743,939,095 of record NC_056734.1, on the reverse strand, counting down.
CTTGCCTGTACGTCAGATAATTACATACCGAACATGAGGGGTCCTAGGACTGAGCCCTGGGGGATACCACTTGTAACTGGTATACAGTCTGACCTAGGGTATGCAACTCCCATTGTGTGGGTTCTGTCCGTGAGCCACTTTACAAACCATCACATGACATAGGGGTTAATGTTCAGGTGGATGGGTACGTCGATAATACCAGAATGAGGAATGGTGTTGAAAGCCTTTGAGAGATCGAGGTAGGCTGTGTGGACCTCCTTACCCTCATCTAATGCCTTGGTAACTGTCTCTAAGAAGTCCACCAGGTTTAGGAGGTATGGTCTGCCCTTAACAAAGCCAAACTGGGAGGGGTCAAAGGTTTGGAGGTACCCAATATCTCTGTGACTGAGATCCATGATGATGTGCTCCATAGCCTTGCAAACCAGGCTAGTCAGGCCTGTAGGTAAATAGGTCCCATGGTCCGTTGTGGAGCTACCTTTGTAGAGTGGGATAAGTGTTGCTGTGTGCCATTCAGGGGGCACAAAGCCTGATGTGAGGCTATTATTGAATATGGTGCATAGGTGGGGAGCCAGTACGTTCTGAAGTTCATCTAAAATGCAGCCTGGGATGTTGTCCGGTCCCATGGATGCTGTGATATTGGCTTTAGAGTGTGCAGCATTTACCTGTGTAGTTGTGAGTACAGGGACTCTGCACTCTTCCTGTATATATATGGGCCCTTTAGGGGGTGAGAGGGGGAAAAGTTAGCACTGAAACTATCTGCCAGGATGTTGGCAATATCAGTTGGTTCTGTAATGTTCATGCCTTTGTGCTATAACTCAGAGCAGATCTGGGTGTTGACATTGAGATATTTGACATAATTATAGAATGCTTTGTGGTTGTTGTTGGAATTAGTGGAGGTTTTGTTTTTGTAGCTAGCTTTGGAGGATCTTATAAGGGATCTCACCTTCTTACTGAGGCTGACCATGGAGCTCCTCCACACATGGGATTGTACTCTCTTTTGCAACAGTGTCTTCCTCCTGTTGTACAGTTTGTTTATGGCAGGGGACCACCAGATTGGCTTCCTTAATTAGGAGTATAGCATCTTGGTTCTGTTTGGGATAGCACGATCCATGCACTCGTGAAAGTGCTTGTAGAGTGCATTTGTGTAGGAGTCAGCAGTTGGAACAGTATCGTCCATCTGCATGGGTGTCATGACGTTCATCACGTCTGTCATAAGAAGCATGAAGTTGGCTTTGTAAACATATTATACTATGGTTCCCTTAATGGGGGGTGGGGGCGGAATGTGGATATCAATGGTGTTCAGCTTATGGTTGGATTGGACCAACGAGGAGTTGACTTCAGGTGTGGAACATTGGTCACTCATGTTGGTAATGCCTATGTCTAGGATATTGTTGCCCCTGCTGGGCGTGTGAATATGTTGATCCAGGGCATTGGTGTTTATGAATTCCAGAAAGCATTGAGCTAATGAGTTGGTACATGAGTAGTTTTCCCAGTTAATGGTGGGGTAGATTCAGTGAGACTATGTGATGAGTGTGGTATGGTGTGAATTTTTACCTTCTCCACATGACTGTCAGGGTCAGGCTTGGTTGTAGAGAGCTTTTCCTCCAGTTTTTCTAGATAAGTGCATCTCTCACAGTTTGCAGTGTTGGGTAGTAGGCGGAGAGAGTTGTCTGTGTACATGAGGTAATGTCTACATTGCCTCAAGATGTCCAGATTCATCAGATAGACAGGAGAGAACACTGGCAGCTGACCCTTGGACATGCCTGAATATAAAACTAATTTCCCCTAGATAAGTGAGGAAAGTGAGTACAAGAGCTATTTTACTCTAAGCAAGTGAGAAATGTATGTACAAAACCTGTTTACCTCTAGGTAATGAGGAAGATTGAGTGCTATAGTAACTAGTAGCTTACGTAGTGCTTACAAGTTCTGAACAAGTGGTGAGCATGAATAATCAATCCAGATAGGGTCTTGCATAACATAAACACACTGCCCCCCTAACAGGTACACAATCATATATTCATGTACACCATAGAGCCCCTGTACCCACAACTATGCAGGTACAAGCTGCATTCAGGCTGCATGGGACCTGTCCACATCACAGGTTGTATCATACACATATGGCAAAGCAAGTTGCTCTCCAAGTACACATCATGTAAAACATAGCTTCATGTCAGGCTGTGTACACACTGAATGGTGCACACCAACAGGTATCGCAACCCACAAAGGGGGAGACACGACTGATAATGGGAAGTACTGCACTACAACACTGCTGAGTCTGGTCTGAAAGGCCATAAACCTTGATCAAATTATTTGATGTTAGCAGTACAGATGTAGATGACAGTAAGGTTGATTTCACACTGCATATCATAACCTTACCAGGTCATAGGACCTCATCACCCATACTGTGTTCCACCTACACTTGGTATACTAGATGTACATTCCTATTTCACAGGAGTGTTTTGCAAAAGGACTGCTGGCAGAACCAACACTACAGAAGGTGCCTGAATAATACATGCTCATCATACCAGTGCCAGCTACAGTAAGACAGGGTTAATTAATTGTATTCTCCCTCATTGTAGTCCATATTACACAGAGAAACAGAAGGTATCTGCCTATTAAAGTATGTGAATGACTATGACCTAGGAGCAATAGCCGACTCAGAGTGTTGTGGACAACATACAGAAGGGGCTTTGTGGGTGAGGTGTGTGTGACATATGGCCACAATCTGACAGCTACATATTGCATTGTCACCCCTATGTTAATAACCCTGTACCCATGAACTACCACCTAGGCAGTGGTCAACATAATGCACACTGTGTGTAATGAATGCAGCTGGACAGTTGTCTTTCCTGTGATAACTACATCACCACAGCTGTCAGGTAGTCATATGTGGCAACTCTAATCATGACAGGGTGCCATCCATGAATATAGAGACCATTGTCCAGCCATACACAACACTCAAGTGACCCATATCAGGTCACATATTTCCTTTAAGGGGTATTGGCCATGTGCAGATGGCCTACACCATCCTTCCCATTCCCCATCTCCACTATGTAGCATGATGCATACCCTGAATAAATCCATGTCCAACCCAGTGATGTTGGACATGCTACATGTACACATCCTGATCTCAAACACGCACTTTATGGACAATCACCTTCCTCGTACTAGGATCACCACATGCTGGACAGATCCTTGTCCCATACACTTTACATAGTCCTGCCATACTATGCATTCCTGTCCAGAAAAGCTGCACATTGCTCCTCTCTCAGACATAGTGTGATGACCGCATGGTAAATGTATCATTAACCCTGTGGATCAGTAATGTGGCACTGCTCCACCTGGCCCAGGAGACCCGCCAGTCAGCTACAGCCAGGTAACCTTTCATCCTAGATTCATACATGGCCCATGACATATAGCCTACTAGTTGACTTTGACTGTACATGCTATAGTTGATATCCATCCCTGCAAATACCATCTGGCTAGCCAGTGTCCCATGTGTATCACATGTGCAACACAGGTGATACATGGCAGGATGTTGAATTGCTGTACAGTGCCATGTAGATGTATATGGCAGAACACATGCATGTAAAACCTTATGTGAGCAAGTCTGCAGGGTCACAGGTCATGTCTGTTAAGGCAGTGTAAGTCTTTATATGTGACATATACACAGCATCAAGGTTGACCATATTAATGTGGACACATCCAGCCATGTGCTGATAGGTAGAAACACGAGTACAGGCAAACAGACAAGCCCACATCAAGACAGCATCTACATGGAGTATGAGCAATGTAATCAGGTGACACACACACACATGTATGGTGATAATATCCACTCACCACTGAGTGTCAAATGTGTGTGACACAAATATGTCAGTGGTGTCAATGTCATATAGATTTGCAAATACAACTATTTAATCGTAATAAATGTGATACACACATATGTTCAGCTGTAGCTATGTATGTCTCTGTGAATTACTGTGACCTGTCTCCATCATTATGTCTTCCAGGTATGCCGCGTGCAAGGCTACCCCCTTATACCCGCTTGGAGGATGAGGCCCTCGTCCCATACCTATATGACAATCATGATATCCTGTTCAGCCATGTGCCACAGGATGCACAGCAGTGGGATGCCCTGTGGATGGAACTTTGCAGGATGGTTAATGATGTGGGTGACCACAACCGCACATACCAGCAGGTGCGTCGACACTGTACAGACCTCATTATATGGGCAAAACAGAGTGCAAATTCAATCGCCAGGGAACAAGGTGCAACAGGTGGTGGACCACCAACCCAGTCCCTACTCACATACCAAGGAGCTACTGGCTAACCTGTGGACACCTGCAGAACAACATCCACAAGCCTTAGCTGATATTGTGGAGGTGGGTGTCTCTCAACCACTGAGCCTGGAGTTGCCTGGTAAGTCAGTACTGCACCTATAACAACTATATTCCATATAGTTGCATGTGTCACTGCACAATATGTAATGTAACATCATATGCAAGGCATGGATACACACATGCCACATACTGTAGTATGCTACTCTGTGTATGCACACATGTGCATACACCATAGTATAGTCTAATGTACTGGTGTATGTGTTAACATGCACATTGCACCCTGTAGCCATCATATAGGCATGGATAATGCTCATATTGCTGTGTTAGTCCTATTTAGGTACCTCTGGCATTCCACTATGACAGCAGCCCGTTGCAGGTGAGACTGTTATTATTTATCAGGCATCGTAATGCACAGATCTATCTGCCATGTGGCCATTTACCACAGGTACACATAATGTATGGTTCTGTCACAATATACAGGTCAGACCTGCAATGCATCACAATGCCTACCGATGTGCAACACTTGCAAATTATGTGAATCACAGACATGAATCCTCACAAACTGTCATTGCCAGATGTGTGGACAGCTGTGCATGCAATGGTGGAGGTGCTGTTCATTGTAGGGACAGATACTACAGATCAGAACTACACATGCAGGGAATACAAACAGTATTACACAGTGGGTGTGAGTATGGCCAGCCCACAGGATTCACTGATGTGGATCATAGCCCTACTATGAATGTCACACAATGTGATGTGCTATCTTGACATGTCAATGACATCTAGTGGCCTGACTGCAACACTGCCTAACTAACCTGAAAACATATCCCACATACCACCCTTTGTCTGCATAACCCTGTCGTCAGTGGAGCATATGACATCTATGGGTGTATGCCATATGGAACAGCACAGACATGTGAAACAGACACCCATCACAATAATTTGGCCAACACATGTACACACATGGCCATGGAGGATGGCCAGAGACATGAAGCAACACACACAGTAGACGTGATGTGCTTGTGTGTACACCCTGTAATACAAGGGCTACACATGGTCCAACTATGGCATTTGTGTAATGGTTATATTGCAGATGTGGAACACTAGACATCCTACAGGCATGTGCACATCTTGTGTAGGCGTGACATCAATCCACCACGTAAGATGTGTTGAACATCTTGAGTGTGCCACGACATGACAGCTGTTACCTACACAGTAACCACATCAGCCCACAGATACAGTACATTTCCCTTGCTGGTGTAGGACATCAATGTCATACTTGCTCCTCGTGTGTGTGTGTGTGTGTGTGTGTGTGTGTGTGTGTGTGTGTGTGTGTGTGTGTGTGTGTGTGTGTGTGTGGTACACAGATGTCATGTGGGACATGGTGTACCGATGTGTTCGCCATGTCTGGCCATAGTTACCAGGCAGCAGCAATATGGTTGAAGATATGCAGGGGTGTCATCCGTATACCCTTCAGTGACCTGTGTCACACATTCCACATCATGGTTTTGTGTGTATACACCTCAGTGACGTGGGTCACATTCCACAGTATATATGTATTGTATCTGAACACAGTCATGGCTATGAACTGTGTCTGTAACTCACACTGTATAGCAATAGAGATACCTCATGATTCCCTGCAATGGCCATACACATCAGCTAAATGTGCAATATATCTGTAGGGCGGACAGACAACACTGCATTGGACACCATTACCCACCTGTATATTTGACAGGACACCATTGTGTTAAACATGTATGCATGTCATTGCACACGTCAGCATATCACATGTTATATTACATGTGATTGTCAAAGTCATATGCCACACATCAGGCAGGTGCACTGTTAACCTGTGCTGGTCTACATGGTGTAACACAGGGATGTATGCTAACTACTACTATGATTGTGTAATTTGCATGCCGTCTGCTATGACACATGCATGCTGTTGTGTGCAATCCAGGGATGTATGATAACTACCACTATTATTGTCTGTGCTGCATGCCGTTTGCTGTATCACATGCATGTTGCATGCCTTTTGTCATATCACATGCATGTGTGTCTGTGTGTGTGTGTGTGTGTGTGTCTATTGTATAGATTGTAATGTACAGTTCTTGTCTGCCCTCAAAGTTGATGTAGGTGCATTGCCCTCCTGTGTTCCATCTGATGTTAGTGTCCCCACAGACTCCAGCAGTGATGATGAACTTATGATTGAGGCACAGGCAGGGTTGTCAGGGGCTGAAACTGTGCCATTGGTTGCCATTCCACCTATATCCCCCTCAACCCCACACACAGATCCCATGCTTGCACATACCCCATCACCAGTGGCCATAGAGGAAGGAAAGCTGGCATGTGGTAGCTTGGAACAGGAAAGTGTGGGGGCTATGGAAGGTGTGCCTGCACAACATGGTGTCAGCCAACTGACTGGTGGTGTCCCACACAGGCACATGGCCAGTGCTGTTCGTAGGAGGACCTCTGGCCAACATGCTCCTGCAAGACAGAGCGCAGCAGCTGGTGTCACCAGACACATGTTTCAGGCTGTATAGGAGGCACAGGCACATGCTGAATGGCACGACAGAGAAGATCAGAGGCTTCAGAGGGCTGCTGTCCATTCTTTAAACAACAACATCCAGGTAATGGTAAATGCTCAACAGCAGATTGCTGAAGCTTTGGATAGATGGTTGGGTAACATGGTTGGAGTCCTTGACCGTGGCATGACAATCCATGAGCGTGAGCTGTCTGTGTTGGAACATCTGGTAGGTGTGAGGCATCGGGCACATGGACGTAGTCCTGCTACCTCACCTGTTTCAGGTCTACGTGTGCAAGCTACCTCACATGTCTGCTTCCATAGTGGCGGTAGCAGCAGCAGTGCATCTGGTGCTGTGCTGTCCACACCATGACACAGCAGGCCACATGCACGTGGCCCTGGACAGTCCCAACAGGGACACAGTTCCAATGGACACGTTTCATCCTCGATTAAATGATCATATATCTATGTCTATATTTTTAGTCTTAAAGGAAATGGCTAATCAGATCAGACAATGAACATTAATTTTATTTTATATAGGTTGAGTTCATTAACTGAGTAACATATAAATTATTTTATGTTATTTTCAAGTTGAATGTATTTTTTTGTAAATTTTTTTTGTAAAACTTTTTTAGGAAAATTTGTGTGTTCAAACATGAAGTATGTGACAATATATGTGTATTCAATATGAAAATTGTATGAACACTAAGAGAATTAGTTACAAACAAATTTTTGGTATGTGGTGCTTTAAATGTTCAAACATTGATTAATTAGTGCATTAATTGATGTGCAGAGATTTTTGGGAGGCTATTTAAATGTGGATGGTAACTGTGAGCAGTTGTTCTGATGAAGTCATTTTAATATGATGAAAGCTCTTAACATGTTTTATTTTGGATGATTTTATATTTTTTTATATTAAAATACAGTATCTACAGTTCCTTGGTGACTTTCTTTTTGGTGGACAAGTGTCATCAGACAGTACCCAATCTGCACCTCTGCCTGGTAGTGCCCTGGCAAACCCTGGCAGGCACAGGTCGCATGTCTGTGGCTGGACACCGTGAACTGTAAAACCTGGCCTGTACAGTCTGCAGCTGTCAATAATACCCCTGTGTAGGGCAGGCACATGCCAGAACTGTGTGCATACATACACGCACACACTGGAAACATATGTAGGGCACCGCAGCACACACATGCATAACATCCACACACACCTAATTAGATCAAAGGCCCTAACCCACACACATTATGTCATCCAATGGTGCAGCCTAGGCCTCTGGCAAACATTATCACCCTGTGCATATGATGATGCCTGTGCCGCATCCCAGACATCCAAACCACCAATGTAGGGACATGCTCATATGGTCTGATGCACAGGGTGAACAGACTAGGAAGATAAGTGTAGTTTACAATTGTTGAGTACTGTTGACAGGCAGCAGACATATCATGTACTAAAGGTATGCAATACGTTTCGTACTGTTAACAGTATGTATCTCGTGTAACAACAGCAACTGCATGTTGGTCATGATGTTCTGCTTTCCTCCTTTAGGTCTAATTGCACGTGCCGGTGGATGTCAGTGTTTGCAGTTAGTGTCCTATATGTCAATGTGGACTACTCACAGGTATGTATGAATATATCAGCATGCACCGTGTAGCTGCCACATAACAGTGAGAATGTCCCACATTCCAAACATGTCTACTGATCTAAGAGAATGATAGCTGTGTATTAAGCTACTGTGGCTACAGACATGACATCCATACTGGGTGACATCACAGGTACAATTACATGGAGTGGTGAGGTAAGAGAGCGGTCTAGCTGATAACAAGGGTAGAAGCCAGTGGGAAGGGTGATGCCTCATTGGGAAGCAGTAATACACATTCCCATGAAAGGATGCCAACACACAACTGCACCCACACACTCAGGTATTGACACACATGCATTCAGTGACACAGTAACACACCCACACACTCACAGATTCACCAACACAGTAACACACACTCACACACAGTAGCTACTGTTGAGGTGAGGACCCCTGCCTATGTGCAAATCATCATTACAGTACTGTGCACCTACATGATGAGTCAGAGTCTGTGTAGAGGTGGCTGTGATTGTCTTACCATCGGACATGTTTGGGAGCGCATTTTGTAGTTTTCCTATATGGTGTCCATCTTATGACACATTGGCCACCTCACGAGGAGTACAGCTGTCAGTCAGCCACGGGACTGTGTTGGCAAGCCATACCCATACATCTGGCAAAAGGCCTGGTGAACAAAGTATGCAGCCCTACTTTTACCCGGTATATGTCCTGCACCCATGTGCCATGCACAAACAAACTTGCCTAGGATATCCCGCTATGTTGCTGGCACCATGCAGATTGATGACAGATAGTAGGAATGGTGTGAATGCAGTGGCTTGCAGAGGACATGGCACCCTGTACAGTGGTACAATAGGCACATATATGTGGACATTGTGCCTTCACTATGTTCCACACTGGATGCCTGCAACATATGTGGTGCCATCAAATGTGATCCACAGAGGCCAGACAATGCTGTGCACATGTGCCCTGTATGGACCCATGCCACTGACACCACGGAATACCTGTATCATACTATCAATGCAGGTGCAGGGTCGACCTGCTCACTATAAGCAGGTTTCGCCACACCAGGCCAGTACTGGCATATCGGGGGATAACAGACTGTGTACACAACATGTGCCTGCCAAACCAGGTACATCTGTACATGTCACTGTATAGTATTGTGGGACATGCACATCCCAGGCAATGTCCATGTGAAGGACTATCAAACACAGACATGGCATGCATTGCAAAGCTATGGCCTTACACATTGGTAACCAGGATGTCAGGCCAGATCATGCAGTACCCATCTGTGTGAGACATTGCAGACACTACACCCCTGCACTGCACACCATTGTCAGGTGACGCAATGCCAAGGATTACCCCTCACCCAGCCTTGTACAGCCATCTTGCACAGCCAACCACTACACACCCATGAAGCAATGCATACCTGTATGCCAGTACTGGCACCTTGTGTCTGAGTGTGGGTTGTGATGCTCCCAACCACAGTCATTCCCAGTATAACCCTCATTGGCATACCAAGAGATGTCAAACACTTTCACATGCCCTAGCCTATAGAACCTCCAGATATCCCCTGTGGTGCATGTAGTCCTGTGCATTACTGCAGTGTGGCAAACTAAGTAGTTAGGTTGTGTATTTGTATCCCTGGCAAAGAGTGTCAATGCATGTCCATTAGAGAGTGTGGTTGTGGTGACAATGGCATCTGTTCACGTGGACAGCCATGTGTGCTACACCTAATGTATGTCTACTATATCTCTGCTGCAGATGTCACTCACCTAAACACATATATGTTCTAACAGCACAGCAACATGTTGCCTTTGTGGCACATGTAGTAACGACATGCACATGTAATAGTAATGAGTAGTCAGTCAGGGGTTTGACCCCTGTAATGTTCGGCATGTGGCAGATGATGCTTAGGGTTAAGTCTCCAAGCCCTTCACTGGTGTACTTTGCTGTCCCACCCACACACTCTCTGGTGGATGTGAAGGAGTACACCTGCACAGCAGCAGCATGTGTATTGTAAGTGATGGACATGGTCAGGTGATGGCCTCTGCACTTATTGCAGTCCTCCTCTAGCTGATTGCATGTGGTACAGCTGTGATAGTGTTCTCATAGCCATCCGCATGATAAACACAGTACACTATCTAGGGAAAACATGTTGTTATTTGGCCATGACAGTCACTGTGAGTGGTACTTGGATGTGGTGTTCTGACATGGCAACACAGATGATATCTGGATGTACCTTGAACATTTTCCACAGTGGGAAATAGCCTAAAGACAAGAGGGTGATGTGACAGACATGACTACAGCATGTAAGTGTAGCTATGCTGCACTGAGACTACTGCCTGCTTAACATGTGTGCGGTAATGGCTATTCTGCATGTTATACTACAGACATGACAGTACTCTGTTCATGAGAGACCCCCATCTGTAGGGCCATCTGTGAACTGGTCAGTGTGTGCAGCCATTTGTTTCCTGTGTTACACACTGAACACACATCTGTGCACAGCAGAAGCATGGTGTGAGGATTGCAGACAGTACATGATGATAGGGATGTGTTACTGCCATCACATCCCTGACTGGACATGTGTCACATGAGATAGTGGTATGACAGACACTGTCTGGGGTTCCCAGTGACAAGCCAATAATGGGCAACTGTTCATAGCTGTGGTCAGACATCTACTACACATTGTACAGATGGCATGCAGTATATATGCATGTGTTGTGCTCCCTCTGCAAATGTATACCATCTGTTGTGTTTGGTTGATGGTGATATCTATGCATACTGTTGTAGGTAATCCTGTATGCTGTTGTGTTGGGTTGATGGTATTATCTATGCAAACTGTCGTAGGTAATCCTGTATGCTGTTGTCTATCACTAAGCCATATGTGGGTTTAAACTGCAACACCATAGGCTGAATGGGTTGGGAGGTCCTGGCAGAACCTCCTATCCCACTTCAGCTAACCATGGAACTGGGCACTGGCACATCTGGGGCCCAGCCTTGGACATCAGCCTCTGTTGGCTCTGCACCACCTTCTGGTGGTACCACCACTGAGGATGGAGCATGTCCCCCCTGGGAGCGGGACCAGACAGGTACATGCCTGCTGTCGTGCGGTCCCAGACATGTTGCGTTGGTGGCTCACTAAGGGGTTCCGAAGCCAGATACGCCAGCTCAAGGGTGGAGTTTCACATTTACAGAGTGATGCTGCCCCTCCTGGACAGCCACCAGCACTGCCTCCTTTGCAGTTGTTTAGGTGCAGTGGCAATTGCCCATGGCTGGGGACCTCCATCCCACTGTTCCCATGGGCTTGTGAATGGTGAACACCCTTCCCAGTCCGGGGTGTATCCCCCCCACATGTGGCATATACCAACCCTGTATGCTGTCTTTTCTGTTATCCTACCTATCCTCCATGGCCATACCTACACTCCTTCCCCTACATCCAACCCTTACCTACGGAAACATAAGGCCAATAGGCTCCTAGGACAACATCTGCCCTATACATAGCTGTCCATTACACACACATGCCCACTGGACACATGAAACCCTTGTAATATGCATCACAACATACCCCTGTTATCGTCACCCCTGTCCCTCAGGTGCACAATCCTGGTATGCACATCACTCCTACATGGTCCAGGTACACATGATGAGGACAACCCCACTGTACACACAACACTACCGATCCCTCTATGGTTACCCCATTTATCTTTATCATGATGATGATGTTGCATACAGCACCTTGCAAGAGTACTGTTCACACATAATGATTGGGCAGATGCTGCTGTGTTAATGTACATTACATGCACAGAGTGATGTATACGGCCAATGTACAACTATTTGCGTGTATTAATGACACATGTCTGTCTGAGGGAGTCTTGAGATCACATAGAGCAACATCACTACATAATACAGGCATCGCTGGTGTTTTCCTTTTCATTGTTTGTAAGTCTTTGTTGCCACATGGTATGTTCCTGATATATCTCTATATATGTATGTACCTATATGCTGGACATAAACACTCACATATACATCTACATGATCGGATACATTCCTATACTGTTGAATGACTGCACTGTATGATATGTTTGTGGTACTGTCCATTGTCTGTATATCTGCCATGGCATATTGGTAATTCACATTAGCTGTGTGCGCAGGATCCTGGTTCCGACCCTTGCAGAGGACGTTTATTTGGTTGCAGAGCAGAACAAGCCCATTGGATACGGAGGGAGTAAGGCACATTAAAGCAGTTGGGAGCGGGTGTGCATGGGTTTGCGTGGTATTAAGCACTGCTGACCTCTGTTTACAGCTTCTTACACTCGGTTAGCCTCTACATTGCTTTACCAGTGCAATACTCACATACTGTTAGCCAAACACACTTACACCTGCTAGCTCTCGCACTTGCAAATGCACCGACATTGGTAATTGCATCTGACACTCACACCCTTGGCTGGGAGCAAGGACCACAATATTATCTTGTGATGCCTATTACATCAGACTGCATGACTACAGTATCGGGAATGGCTGCCCATTAGGTGACGGCATGGCATTCAACTGTACGGAATCAGCAGCCTGTCCAGTGAATTCATCATATTATTTGTGTGTTCCTCATACAATTTGCTCCCATCTGGCTGATACATGGGAACCGAGACTCTTCAATACAGACAAGTAATTGGGTTTTGGGAGCCCCATCCATCGGCCGAGTCATGCTATTGCATACCTATTATAGGTTTGCCACCTTTTCAGTTGGCCAAGGCGGGACTTTAGGGTTAACACCTGTCCCACTTTGCGAGGGACAGTCCCACTTTAGGCAGTTGTGTCCTGTGAAAATAATCAAGACATAGCAAATGTCCTGATTACAGGCCAATATTATATTCTATGTTTCTTTAATAGTTGCATAAAACAGTTATTTTATATATGAAACTTCTATATGTTATGTGAAGTAGCATAAGCAATTCAAATGTTACTAGAATAAGCTTTTATTTGTGCAAATAAGTATAATTCTGTACTATGCATGGCTGTAGGTATGTTTGTCCTGGAAAGACTGCCATTTCTACAGAACATGTCCCACTTTGGCCATTTGGAAAGGTGACAACCCTATAGGACCTGTATGTAGAAACATCAGATTTTGCAGGGCAACTCATACCCACAGCCAGTAGGAAGGAGAGTACTTCACTGTTTTGCCTAAATAAAAGGTTATTCTTGTAGTATTACAGTTGCTTACACTGTTTCTTATAACATTTAGGTGTTTCAGATACAAAATAATTGTTTTATGCAACTACTACAGACAATATAGGGAATCTTTGCTCTAAATCACAGGACATTTGCCATAATTAAATTTATTTTGCAGGACACAACTGCCCAGAGGGGAGTGTTCCTCACAAAAGTGGACAGGTGGTAACCCCAACCGTATTATTCTATCATCTTTCTAAGGTAGTTGGCAGAATGTGCGCTTTCTCTCACTAGCAGACCTCTCATTCGAATGGGGAAGAATGAACACTGAATCAGGGACACTGCATAACAACCTCAGGGACACATTTAGAAGTTTGGTGCTATTAACCTGACACATTGACGGACCCAGAGCACATATGTATTCATACAGATTGCCTGAGGTACATGCTGTTTATGACTCTTATATGTTGTCATTATTCATTACATGTATTCCACCACCTTTCCTCCTAATATCCCTAGTTCTAGAAGGGTTTAGTCGGGACTGTGTTAGATTCTGATTTGTAATCATGGATGTCCCTGGTAATCGGGAACAGTTCAATGATATGGTCCCTATGTGTTCCCCCAATGGTTTACGGACTATCCAGTAGATGTGCTCTTAAGGTATGGGAAGTATGGGCGTCTGCTATACCCACATCAGAATATTGCTTACATCCATGGGGCAGTCCTAATACATCTCTGTCAGCCAACACCTGCATGCCTAGGCCCATAATCGCATACCCATAGTTCCCCTACCTGCCACTCCTCCTCAGCACTCATCCTTACTGTGGGTGCAGGTGGGGTATGAACACACCCCTACACACTGCCCACTCTCCCCATGTCGGGACACATGTCGTACATTGTGTCAACCCATGTGTTATCAGGCTTGCACAACCTACTGGTCCTTGTACAGCTACATCCTGTTCGTAGCAATCTTTACAGGGCTTGGCTACAGGAAGAAAATTTTTGCTGTCCCACAAGGGACGTCACTGTCCTTGTTTAAAGTGTAGACCTTGTAGATCTCTCCCACTGTTAGTTTTCTGCTGGTGGTCTGGGAAGCAGTGGTGTATTTAACTTTATTGCGTGTGTGTATGTCTCGCAGGCTTAGCTGGGGGGTGTGATGTAGATGTTTGTTTATTGGACCCACACCAACATATGCCAGGTCTGAACATATGTTACCCATAACTGCTGTAACATAACCTAGGTATATACATGTGTATATTTACTGTAACATATATATATATATATATATATATATATATATATATATATATATATATATATATAGGTTCATAGGTAGGTACGGGGCTATCTGCACGAAGGCATATATTAGCCCAGCCATGTCGTGCGGTATTCACCACCCCTTTGGTTAGTTCCCTAGGCCCTATATCTAGCAGCTAGTACCCTTGGCCCCTATCTAGTAGAGCTGTTGGTATGATCCCTGGTGTGAACTTTCTGTTACCCATCCACTTGTCAAGGTTTCTCTTGAAGAGTGATAGTGAGGGGCTCTGCCTTATGTAGATTGGGACCTTGTTCCAAAGCAAGGGAAGTCTTTGCGAAGGGAATCTATCCCTCCAGCATGCTCTATTCACTGTTGTGCTGAGGTTTATATCCCTAGAGCCTGTAGCTCGAGTAGATATTGTTTTGCTAAGATGGAGCATGTTCAACAGCTCTGGGTTGGACATGGCCCTGTATGTTAGACAGAGATCGCCTCTGAGAAGGCGGTATGCAACAGAGAAAAGCCTTAGTTTTTTCAATCGTGCTGCATAGGGCAACTGTTTGAGGCTAGTATCTTCTTAGTGAGGTACCTCTGTGGTCTCTCCAGCTGCTGGAGATGCCTAGCCAGGTACATTCCAATTGGTGCATTGTACTCAATAATGGGTCTGACGAGGGAAGAGTACAGGGGCACCACTACATACTTAGATCTTGATGCGAACCCTTTCTTGATCAGATAGGTCACATAGAAGAATTTTCTAACCACCTTGGCAACATGGTTATCAAAGGAAAGCTGACTATCTACTTGGGTCCCTAGATCCCTTATTACTTCTTCAGATTTCAGGGGGTTACCCCCTATGTGGTAGTTCATGGGTACTCTGTTTTTTCCAAAGGGGATTACTATGCATTTTTTACCATTTAGCTTGAGACCATGGCTTTGACACCATGCATCAGTCTTATTAAGGCCCTTCTGGGGGATATTCATGTTGGCTGGAGACTCTATTATAGCACTCAGTTTGCAGGCGTCTGCAAACTTGGTCAGCCACAGTCCTTCAGTGCTTGCCTGTACTTCGGAGAAGTATATGCCAAACAGGAGGGGCCCCAGGACAGAGCCCTGAGGCACACCACTTGTTACTGGTCTGGATTCGGACATAGATCCCATTACTATTACTTTGTGGGATCTGCCTGAGAGCCAGTTTGCGATCCATCTTGTGATGTAAGGATTTATGCCCAGGTTGGTGAGTTTATCAATAATACCCGAATGGGGAATGGTGTCAAATGCTTTAGCAAGGTCAAGGTAAGCCGTGTGTACCTCCTTTCCCTTATCTATAGCCTGAGTAACTGTCTCAAAGAAGTCCACCAGGTTTAGGAGGCATGATCTGCCCTTGATGAAGCCGAACTGTGTGGGGTCAAGTGTTTGGAGGTTCCCTATCTCTCCATTTATGAGTTCCATAATGATTCGCTCCATTGCCTTACAGATCAGACTGGTCAGGCTTATTGGTCAGTAGTTCCCAGGGTCGGTTGTGGGCCCACCCTTGTGCAGCGGAACCACTGTTGCTGTGCGCCATTCTATGGGCACATATCCTGTTTAGAGGCTGAGACTGAACAGGGTATTCAGATGCGGGGTTAATTCATTTTGGAGCTCACGTATGACACAGCCCGGGACACCATCTGGTCCCATGGAGGCAGTGTTTTTAGCTTTAGATAGAGCCTTATTAACCAACATATCAGTAATAACTGGAGTTACACAATCCCCTGGAATAGTAATAGGCCCTATAGGTGGTGAGGGGGGGGGGGGATTTGCACTGAACCTATCAGCCAAGATGTTGGCAATGTCAATGGGGTCAGTGTATTTTGTTCCATTTTGTACTAGCTCAGAACAGACCTGAGCATTGCCATTTAGGTTTTTGACATAACCATAGAAGGCCTTATGGTTATCCTTGGCATCCTTGGCAACCTTATTTTCGAATTTGGCTTTAGTTGACTTGATGAGGGCCCTCAATTTCTTACTAATGCTGATCAGGGATGATTTTTCTACTTGAGATTTGGCCTTTTTTTGTATAAGTCTCCTCCTTTTATTGTATAGTTTGCTTATAGCCGGTGTCCACCAGACTGGTTTCTTCTTGCTTGAGGAAGGAGTCTTGGTTTTATTTGGGAGAGCATGGTCCATGCAATCCTGAAGATGTATATAAAGTGCCTGCATCCTGGATATTATTATCCTTCTGCAAGGGAATAGTGAAGCTTTCCACTTCTGATGCAAGTAGTTTGAAGATTGCTTTGGAAAGGTTTTTTACGATGGTTTCTTTGACTGGGGGAGGTGGAGGGGTGAGAACATCCAGGGTTATCAGTTTGTGGTCTGATCTGACCAGAGAGGGAGTGATAACAGGTGTGGTACAATGGGTGCCCATATTTGTGATGACTAAATCCAATATGTTGACCCATCTAGTGGGAGAACATACCAGTTGTTCAGTGGCATTTGAATTTATAAATTCTATGAACCGCTGGGCATAGGAGTTAGAACTTTAGTAGTTCACCCAGTCTATACCAGGGTAGTTGAAATCACTCAAAATGATGGCGCTGGGTAGGACCTTTATATTTTCCAGTGCCTCAAGGAATGCTGAGTGAGCATCTTGGGACATGGTGGGTGATATATAACAGGCTACGACTTGAAATGTGGTTTTGCCTGCTGATAGTTGTGCATGGATGATGTCTGGGGCATCATGCTGTGCCACTAACCTGGAGATGTGGGTATCCTTGATGAATATGGATACACCTCCACCCTTTGTACTGTGATCCAGTAACTGAGGTCAGAAGGTATGATATGAATTGTAACCTGGTAGTGCTGGGGTGCTCTCCGGAGCCTTGAACCAGGTTTCTGTCACTGCAGAAACATCGATTTTCTCCATACTGAGGAGTGCCTCAAGTGCGTGCATTTTGAGGTTGAGACTTCTGGCATTGAGTAGCATTACCCTTAGTTTTTGGTTACCTGTGCTGGTTATGGTGGTTTGTTTGTCCTTTGAGCCTTGCCTAAAAAAGCGACTATGGGGACGGCAAGAGCCTTGGCCAGTATTCAAAAGCCTAGGGTTGACAGGTGCAAACCATCTCTGGCGAAACAGCGAGGCTTGTCTATTATGTCATCCCAGGCAGACAGACACTGGATCCCCTTAGAATGACACCAGAAGCTTAGCCAATTGTTGAAATTGATCATTTTGTCTTTGTATTGTGGTATCATTCTAGGTGAAGGTAGTATGCTACTCAAGGTCAGGGTCATACCAGCTTGGGCTACATGATCAGAGAGCTCCTCAATGTCTCTTTTCATGTAGTCCAGGGAGGTACGTCTTAGATCATTCACACCAACATGTACAATGACAGCATCATACTTGTACTTGTTCTGGAGTGACCTAAGTGCCTGTGTTATCTGGCAGATCCTATTACCCGACAGGCAGCTGACAGTAACCTTCTCCTTGTTCAGCCTGGTGAATGGAACATCTGTGTGCCTTACCATAGAGTCTCCTATTACTAGTGTGTTGGGTATGGTGTTTTGCCTTAGGGTCTGTCGTGTGGCACACTGCTGAGGTGAATTATGTGTTTTCTGACTTGTGTTTGGAGGTGCAGGTTGCTTACTTGTCTGCTTTGGAGGGCATTGTTTCTTTTTCAGATTGGTATCTAGTGCCTCTGAATATGTTTTTGTGTATTTATATGTATGTTTTGCCAATGCTTGTTTTGTAGATCCATGTGTGACTGGTGGAGTGATGCTAGTGTGTCTCTTCTCCTCTTGAATGTCTGTTACAGTCATGGGTTGAGAGCACTTAGCCTCCAGTCTGGCTGTGTATTTGCATCTCTCACAAGTGCTTGTGTCTAGAGGTAAGAGGAGATGGTTGTCTGTATACATGAGGCAGTTGTGACATTGCCTCAGGATGCCCAATTCCACCAGATGAACTGGAGAGTACACCTGAAGCTGACCTCTGGACATGCTTGGAAAAGTGAGTTTCACTTGTCTTGCGGAACAGTCGAGGGTCTTATGCTGTATTATAGTAGTGCTGTCTAGGAAATTTGGAAAATAATAGTGCTGCCTAGGAGATTTGGACTAGTGCTGATTTGGGTTATGCAAGTGCTGCAAAAGAGCAGTTGATCTGAAGCACTTGAGTTGAGGCTTGCCTAGTTCTAAAGGAAAATTTATATATCTTCTATTTGTGTGTATATATATATAATCTATCAACATATGTGTCTATGGTTGTCTGCATATGTATAGAGCCATATGTGGGTATGTATCTGTATTCTTTCTTTGTATGTACACATTCGTACTATGGCAGGGGAGAAGCATATCTCTATCTCGCTATGGGTGCATATACACACATAGCTCTACTTATATATGTCTACATCTGGTTATTTCGTTCCATGCCATATAGATTACACTTTGCTTTAGTGGGTCTCGCAGTTGGTGTGGCTGCTCATTGGGTGATGCCTCTGCCCAATGAACACATTCGCTTGCATCCCTATGGCTGTCCATATTGCCCAACATCAGCCAACACCTGCATACCTAGACCCATAAGTAGCTACCCATAATTCCCCCACCCTCGCCTTCTCAACAGCACCCATCCTTACTCTGGGACCTGGTGGGTTCTGGACACACCACTACATGCTGCCCACTCTCCACTTCACGGGACCCATTTCATACAATTGTCTCGGCCCATGTGTAATCTAGGTTACCCACCCTTTTATTCCGAGTCTGTATACACCGCTCACAAAATGGACGATCTATCGCATTCCATGGTTTGGCCAATTTTTGGGGTGTCCTGCAAGGGACACTTCAGTATGTGTTCCATGATTAGAATACACAGGTTTACTGTGTCCCCCCAACCCGGGTGTATCCTGCTTGTGGTCTGAGGAGCAGTGGACACTTTACATTGCTTGCATGAATAGTTCCCATGTCCGGGTGTAGGGGGGGTGGAAGGACATGCTGCCTTTGTCATGTGTCTTGCCTGGGCTCTTCACTTCCATTGCCATAGCCTGTGAACAAATGTCATTCCTGTGTGCTTTTTCCTATCATAGCTGTATATCTCTATATATCTACGCACAACACACACACACACACACACACACACACACACATATATATATATATATATATATATATATATATATATATATATATATATATATATGTATTTATATATGTACATATATGTGTGTATATATATATATATATATATATATATATATATATATATATATATATATATATATATATATATGTAAGTCTGCAACCATATATATATATAAATATATATATGTCTACATATATATATATATATATATATATATATATATATATATATATATATATATAAATATATATATATATATATATATATAAATATATATATATATATATATATATATATATATATATATATATATCTATATGAATATATATACATCTGTGTATCTGTAAAGCAATACATTCCCCGCTCATATGCACTTACACATGCGTAATGGTGTTTATATATGCTTCACCAGCATACTAGTGCCTTATTCATTATAACACTGACACTTCACTCCAGTTATCTTGTATTTAGCACGTTATACAACGGACAGATGTCGCAATATGTTCATGTATGGATTACCGATGGTAATTGGAATTTGATACAGTATGATTTGACCCCTCTCTCTTCTGCATAGCCTATTATTTCATCTACTGTCGATGTTTGTATGTACACATTCCTATTATTTATGTCAACAAATGGAATGCATGTGTTACAGAGAATGTACTTCAACATATTGTTGTCTGCATGTGTGTATGCATATATACCTATTACAAACTAGCTGACTTCCACAAGGTGGTCCATCAGAACTGGGCCATCCAACCCAGGCATGCCTGGATCCATAATTGCATACCCATAGTTCCTCCACCCCACCCGTGTTGAATTTACACGTGTAACACCCATTATCCACTTGTTATCGCAGCCATGACACACCTTTACACATTGCCCTCTCCAGAGCATTTGGGGCTCTACACACATTTTGTCCCACCTCGTGTATTCACAGCTTCTCCTGCCATGTATATTTGCACATACGTGCCTTTCCTGGTGTTATGGATTACAGCCATTTGTGATTTACAATTTTTGGTAGTCCCAGCATGGACTACATTCAGTCTGTGTGTAAAGTAGACTTAACAATTCAACGATGTTACACCCACTGGTAAAACCCTGCCTGTGGTGTGAGTAGCAGTGCTCTGCTCACTCCTGGGCAGCTTTTTATTACATACGCTGGCAGCACTATATAATACAATATTTGCTCTTGATTCCCTTCACATCCCCTGTGTATGCTTTATTGTTACGATGTTCATTCTTCATAAATATATATATATATATATATATATATATATATATATATATTTCATGTATGTAGATATATATCTATACACATATGTATGTGTGTGTGTGTGTGTGTGTGTGTGTGTGTGTGTGTGTGTGTGTGTGTGTGTGTGTGTGTGTATATATATATATATATATATATATATATATATATATATATATATGTATATATTACATATATTACATCTGTACATACAAACATACATTTCCTATGCTGGGAGCTGCTTACACCCATGCAGGCACACTCGCCTATGCTTACTGTGCATTACATATGTTTACTGCCGCTTATTTGTGCTTACTTGTGCCTTATTCATTATGACAGTACCATTTTGATTGAAGGGATCTGGTTAATAGTCCCATGCAATACACACATTCACTTTTACATGTTTAAATGTCGGCTTTACAGCAGAGTGACATTCATTCCATTCTATAGTCAAACTTGAACCATGAATGCCTGTTCATTAGGCGGATGCTCTATCCACTACACTATTGGTGTTCTGCTTCATTTATATGTATACCCATGGTTCATAGTTACCAGAACACACACCTCAACACTTCACTAACACAGCAGCCCATTTTCCTGTTGGGAAAACCACACTACTACACATGCGCCATTCCCTACTGCTCTGGACCTGTGCCACATGTTGACTCACTCCAAGTATGTTCAGACCTCCAAAGCCTATAGTCCTAGCACATATGTGTGTTTGATTGTCAGGGTGTTCATGTGGTCATCTGGGTTTAGGCTTGTCTGAATGGGGTCCAGGACTGCCCTGTACCTAGCTGAAAGTCAGACGTAGCACGGGGACATCGTTAGTTCCACTTTTAGCATCCTACCTTTGGTTGGGGATGCAGAGGTGTGCTCACCTCTGGCCAACCTGATATAACAGCACTAAATATTATGGGAAGTTCCGCTGCTGTTTCCCTTCACATTCGTTATGACTGCTATATTGCGACCATGTTCATTCTTCATATCTACAGATATATATATATATATATATATATATATATATATATATATATATATATATATATGTATGTATGTATCGGTCTGTACATACACATGTATATAAACCTACATGCTTATTTACATTTCCCGTACCGTTGAATCACCGCCACTTACCGTCGCGCATACACGCTTGCATACCCGCTTATGTCTAGGGTTGCCACCTTTTCAAATGGCCAAAGTGGGGCATTTTTGGGACACACATCAGATTTTACATGCCGACACATACCCATGGTCAGTACAAAGGTTAGAACTTTACTTATTTGCTTAAATGAAAGCTTATTCTTGTAACAGTTTAGTTGCTTATTCTGTTTCTTGTAACATTTAAGTATTTTACATATAGAAATAACTGTTTTATGCAACTACTACATGAAATATGGGACATAATTATTTCCTACAATCACAGGACATTTGCCATTGCATTATTTTTGGTCAGGACACAACTGCCCAAAAAGGGACTGTGGTAACCCTACATACGTCTGCTTTAAAGTGTCTTAATCACTCTATATCCAACTGCCACTATGCGAATGTGTAAGGTATATATTCCCGATAATGCACATGGGGAGACGTGCATCATGGTCAGGTGTTTAATCCAGGGTCATAGGTTCTGCTGGACCAGCTGGAGGCTGAGCAGTCTTGTGCAAAACTACTGCTCATACAACTTGTGTCCAGATATCTACAGGACTAGACATCATGTTGTGACACCAAGTCTATTGTTTAGAACAGATACTTATCCCATGAGGAATATCCAAAAATTGTGGGGACCAATGACCTTGATTCTTTTGGCTTTACAAAAATGAGGTAGGGTTATGCATGCAAGGGACACATAGTTTGCAATCCCGAGACTGCCTAGGGTGAGACTGCCTATTTGATATGAGTAGGTGTCACTATGTGCAGATATGGCTGCACCAAGCTAGCAGACCGAGTATGGATGGTTTTGGTGGATGTTCAGGAAGGTGGGGGGGGGTGTGCTCTGGAGGGGATGATGGGTATTCAATTATGTATCCAGATGTGATGGGGTTGGATGGCTCAGTTCAGCCCAGACCATTATGTGGGCATGTGCCGGTAACGTTTTTGTACATGTGTATCGCACATTTTAATGTTCATATGTTTGTGGGATTGTGTTCTACAGTATAGCCTGTCAGGTTGTATTGCGGATGTAAATGTTTGTTCTTTGGTTTTCTTTCTGATTCACCTACTGCTCCCTTGTACACCTCCAGCTCACCTATTGTGCATCCAACCCAGTCTCCCCTTGGCAAATTATTACATTAACCGTCACCACCCACCCCCATATTCCACAAACACCATCCATCCCTTCTCTGGTTGATGGCCCATGGCACAGTCAACAGAACACATTGCATACACTACATATCTCTGTTACCAATATAGTTGTGAGGACTACACTAGCATTTTTGATCTTCCACATGCTGTACTTCACGCACATAGGTACACGCAAATACTTATCTTTCATGACATGGTAGGTAGACCCGGGTAATACCCGTTCATCTTTGGGCCATCCTGACAAGGATGACTTGGACCACAAATGGGCAGATATTGGGCGAATGCTCTGACCATTGGTAGGGTTGCCACCTTTTCATATGACCAAAATAGGACATTTTCGGACACACATCAGATTTTACAGGCCAGCACATACCCACAGACAGTACAAAGGATAGCACTTTAGTTTTATGCCTAAATGTAAGCTTATCATTGTAGCAGTTTAGTTTCTTATTCTGTTTCTTGTAACATTTAGGTATTTTACATACAGAAATAAGTATTGTATGGGACTATTACATAAAATATGGGACATAATTATGTCCTACAATCGCAGGATATTTAACATTTATAATGACTTTGGTATGGACACAACTGCCCAGAGGGGGACTGTCACTCACAATGTGGGACAGGTGGTAACACTAACCATTGGGCTAGGCTTAGAAGTTGGCGGCTCGCTAACACACTGCATTTTGCTTCCACTTGGTATAACTATCGACACTACAATGGAATACGGGCATGGGGTTTTAAATGTCATTTGTTCAAGGGACGGGGCTCAATATTCAGCTACGTGCCTTTGTGTTTACTTTTTATTTTGGTGTTTGCAAAACTGTCTTGTATGCTTTGCATACATTTCAGTATCCACGGACACTGACAGAAGTGATTACTATTAGAGGCAGGCTGTACTAGTCAGCATTTTAGGTTGGGCGTATGCAGCCATGTTCATGCCTCCATGCAGAGCTTAGACACACCCACTGCACTCGCACATGTTTCCTTTGCACGTGGCCATTGCGGCAGCGCGCCTTCATTAATATGCATGTGGTGCTGCTGCGCCATCTCTACGCCGCACGGTCGGCGCAAGGCTAACACCGTCCTTGCGCCAAGCTTCATGAATCCCGGGGTAAGTCTCCTGCATAATTAATCACATGACCAATCCAAATTAAAGCGCTCCATATTATATAACCCTTACATAAATATAAAATACATACATACTTATAATACCAAAAATAAAACCAACACAATGTGTATTTATGCTATAAATCTAAAAAAAAACAATAAAAAGAAAATACTTATTTTTCTTTATACGTATGTATATATTTTATATTTATGTAAGGGTTATATAATGTGGAGTGCTTTAATTTAGATTGGTCATGTGATTATGCAGGAGACTTAGTATTTAACAAGCTCTAGCTGATTGTTGTAGTACATCTGAAGAAGCAGTTCAACTGTAAAAGTACTTATGTATTCTCAATAAAGAGAAGATTTACTTGAAATACTGGATTGTTTGGCTTTTCCTGGATCCACTTATTTGTTTGGAATTATAAGCTATAGTAATGTTTTATTTTGAGCTGTTGCTAACATTTAATTGCTTACATTTTGCTGAATGTCAGTAGGTTAAGTTGTAGTGATATTAACTGTAACTGTACATATTAATGAGAAGAAGGAAAGCTAGATGTTTGTTACCAATTAGAACAGTTTATAAGTATTAAGAAACAAATAGAAACTTACATAAATTAGCAGCTGATGTGTGTTGTGAGTTGTCATTTTCACATGCTGTAATCAAATTCTAATGTCAGGATGTGAAGCTTGGATCAGAGCAGCAGTCCTCAATGGCTAAAAACACACATTCAAATGAAACAAGCAGAATTTTTTATATAGTCAAGATTGCTTATAATACTAGAATTAATAAGAAAAGTAAACATCTCTGAATAATATGCAAATGTACAAGGAATGAAATGTCTAATAAGTAAGATTAATAAAAGAGAAGTATCAGTAAGTTAAGAAATATATACACATACTGTAATCTCAAATAGGGAGATGATGATTAAATAACTCTTTGATGGGAAATTTTAGAAATACAAATTATATAAAATAAGGTGGAATATCAGTGGACAAATAAGATAGAAAAATATATTTAAATAAACTGGTTATAAGAAAGATATATATTGCATACACCTGCATATGGTAAAAATGTGAATGTACAAGATCTCATATAATTTGCATAGAAAATTATATAAAAACATTAAAAATGCTGAAAGCTGAAATTTAAAGCTTGGTTACGTGAATTGTGAAGCTTTCTGCATATTGTATGTTATTAGATTCACTAAGACTAACTGAAATAACACATTTCGTAACTCAGACTTAACATTTGAGTGTTATATTAATGAATCGGTACTTCCAATTTTATAGAAAGTAAATTGATTTGTACAAGATGTTTGAGCCTGGGAAGAGAGAATGACATTTAAATTAAGCACATTGTAACTTTTGAATACAATATGCTGCCATTTGTTTGACTCCATCGAAATAGCAAGGCATTCTGTTGGACCTCAGCAATGTACATATTTTTGTGAATTCATTTAATAAGCTAAATATTTTTAAATATTTTGATATGTATCATACTAAGAGTGTAACAACTTTAAGATATAGACACTTATACTTTTAAAATTAATTCAGAGCTTTTGTTAGATCTATAAAATAAGTATATATCTTTTAGCATGATAAATGCATATATGCATTGATTTTCCTACTATATATAGTTAAGTATAAGATTACCTGTCACCTGTAAGTTTACAGATATCTTTATATCTTCAGGTCCCACTCTGCTCTAGTTATGTATTTAGAGATTATTTATAATAATATTGAATGAGCAAATAATTTAGGAATATTTAATAGATAATTATACTGCTAGTACCTAAATACATACATAGTACACTAATTGTCAGATTATTTAATATGTGTGATTAATAGAAGAGGATTATTTGACTTTTATGTAGGAATGGGCCAGTTTTAAATAGCAAAGCATATTACTAAATTAACAGTCTCTTATTATTGCTAATTTCTATATATTGCATTAATGTTTGTAAGTCATTGTAGCTTTTGGCTAGTTTTTGATGAATGCTAGGTGTCAGTAGGTAGAGAGATAATATAGTAGTGTGTCTATTCAATAGGCAAACTAGGAACATTGATATCCATGACAAGTTGTATTTGATTAGTAATGTATACAGTTACAGTTGTAGACTTGTTTCTGTTTTTGTTATTAACAAGTTTTAGTAAGTTAGATTGTAGAAAGGAAAAGTCATAAAAAGAAAAAAGTGCAATGTTAAGATAGTGTTGGAAGAATACTTTAGAGTCTTATATGCAACTACATTAATATGGTGGATAAACATGTCATATTATCTCTTAAAAGAAATTTTTTAAATGCACAATGTGGATTGTTTAATCTATTATCCATTAATGTGAATATATTAACTAATGGCAACAAAAGGAAAGTATTAATGAGATACCTAAAATTAAATATAGGCGACATTTTATTCTTGCAAGAGACTCACTTAATAGATAAACATATAGAATATTTAAATTTAAACATATACAATATTTAAACAACTTAGGTCATGAAATTATATCATCTGCTTCTTTTAACAAAAATAGTAGAGGAACTGCTACACTTTGAAGAAACTCTACTGTAATGCCTAGGGTCATGGAATACATTTATGATTCCAAAGTAATGTATACATTTATAGCAATTAAATATAATGACAAACAATATACACTAGCTAATTTTACTGGCATCTTGGAATAAGTGCAAGAGTGGCCAATAGCACATTAACTTATTGCAAAGTCAATGGGAGGGTAGTTTAATTTTAGCAGTGGATTTGAACTGCATTTCTAGTATAGAAGACACACATGAACAGAGGAAAGCTAAAATTCTAGCATGATCTAAAAACACTAAACAGATGGATTAGTAATAATGTAGTTGATTTAATAGTAAAAGCAGAAGATAGGTCATTGTTCTTCACTCATTATTCTTATGTGCATGTTACACAAACCAGAATTGATAGGGTTTATGCCTCTACAGCTTTACTTAATTAATTGATTATTTTAAAGCTGTTCTTTGTCCTTTACCTGATCATAATACATTAAGTATTAAAATATTAATGTATACAAGGAAATTTCAGATTTTTTACAGAATCCTAGTATATATGATGAAATTAAAAGAACTTAAGAGTTACCTTAAGGAACAGATTAAGATTTTGTTTTATCTTTGAATGATAATGGCTAGGTTAGTAAATTCATATTATGGTACTCATTAAAATGCATATTAAAGATCTAATGGGAACATAGGTTAGTAACAAAATGACAAAATAGGATAACAAGTTGTTAGAAATACAAGATGAACTACATAAAACAAGGTTTGAACAACAAAGAAAATAGATAATGATGAAGTTATTAAAAATAATGAAAATATGTCAAACAATTTTAATACATAAAGTGGAGACAGTTTTAGAACAAATAAAATTGCAGTTATGTGATGGCTTCAAAAAATCTGCATAGATTAACTGATAGAAGTAAGATAGTAAGCAAAAAAAGCAAAAATGAGTAACACCCAAAATCCTCACATGAATAAGCTTAATTCATATCTTTTATAGTTATATTATCTATTTATTTTATTTATTCTATTTATTTATACTATCTTTTTTAAATCATAAGGGTTTTATATTGATGAGCATTTAAAGAAAAATGTTACTAATAAAATTAATCACCAACAAATATCTCTGTTGAATAAGCCTATACCCTAATAGAAGTTAAAGAAGCTTTAAAAAAGGGGACAATGGTAAACTCTGTGGTTACATGATTTAAATATAGATTTATATGGTCTGTTTCCATTAAATATTTTAGAAATATTATTTAGTGACTTTTTAGGATAATTAAGAGTGACAAAATAATGCTTCCCTCATGGAAATTTTCTGTAATCTCTCCTATACTTAAGCACGGAAAGGATAATGTTAATTTCCTCATATAGCCCTATTTCATTATTAAATGTATATTATAAAATATTTGCTTCCATCTTCACTAAAAGATTAAGATATATAGTAGATAAATTAATTAGTAAAGATCAAACAGGATTTATAGCAAATAGATTAAAGTATGATAACATAAAAAGGGTAGTAACTATCTAAGACTTAGCAAAAAGAATGAACAGAAATTTGCATAATTAAAGTAGCTATTAAGATAGCTTGTGATTCTGTAGATTATAACTACTTGTTTAAAACTTTAGAAGGATTTGCATTTCTATACCAATTTATTGGAATATTTAAAAAATAACTTGTATAAAGATTCAAGAGCAGATGTTAAAATTGGATCCTATATTTCTCAAGGATTCAGATTAAACAAAGGTACAAAGAAAGGGTGTCCCTTGTCCCCTCTATTGCATTATTTATTGAACCTTTAGCTATTATAATGAGAAACAATAAAAAAGATGGTTTCTGAATTAGTAAGAATTGTAAATCTAAAACAGCTTTTTACAGATGATATTTGTTACATGCCTGACTCTCCCAAAACAAAACTAATATCCTAGCTGTTACAGAAACCTGGCTAAATCCACTATACAGGACTCTGAGTTTCTCCCACCTAACTTTAGTCTAATAAGGGCAGATAGACATAATAAAAAAGAGGCAGTGTTGCCATCATCTACCCCAATGCCCTCGACATCTTGCCATTTACAGAATCTATCCCATGATTCCAAAATGCTGAGATTTTGATCTCCTTTCTGGAAATTAACTTCTCTAAAAAACTTTGTATTATTGCCTTATACACCCCCCCCAGAAACAACATTCCAGTTTTAGAATATATCCTTTTTTGTATCTTCTATACTGTAAAAAAAGAAACAATAA
Organism: Protopterus annectens; assembly: GCF_019279795.1. Taxonomy (NCBI): domain Eukaryota; kingdom Metazoa; phylum Chordata; order Ceratodontiformes; family Protopteridae; genus Protopterus; species Protopterus annectens. The sequence goes on along the minus strand of NC_056734.1, from coordinate 743,909,673 downwards.
TCCTTGATATCATGAATATTGATTGGGCTACTACTTCCTCTAAAAATACACCCTCCAGCATAAATCTGTTTCACTTCACCCAATTAATCTCCATCACTACTAGGTACAGCAATAAAACCAATGAAGGTTCCATCTCAGACTGGATTCTTGTCTCAGACCCCTCCAAGAATGTAACTTCCAGCACCATGTCCAACTCCATTAGCAACCACCTCCTTGCCTATGCTTTCTGAGCCTATTCATCCTTCCCTAAAGATCATAATATCAAATGTGTCCAAAATTGCTCACAATTTAATCCCCACACATTTAATAGCTTACTAAATTGCATTAAATGGAATTGCCTTAAAATGCTTCCATTATATGATGCTCTGCTCTTCTTTAATAACTCCTTTCTAAAAATCTTGGATAGTCTAGCTCCTCCTAGAACCAAAATAGTCAAAACATGTCATGCCTTATGACTAACAAAAGCTACAAAAAATCATGACTAATAGGGACAAAGCTTGGAAACTGTGGCTTAAATTAAATAACCCTTCTGACCTCATTCATTATAAACAGCTCCAAAACCAAGCTAAAATACTCATTTCTAAAGACAAACATCAGTACTTCTGGAACCAGTAAACAAATAAAATAAATAACCCCAAAATATTCTGGTCTTCCATAAATAATCTCCTAAACCCTGGCACCAAAACCAGTCCCTGCCCACACCCTGACATGCCTCCCAAACAAATAGCTAGCATCTTTAACTCCTACTTTATTGACACCATTGCTAATATTCCTGCTACTGTTTTCTCTACCTCTCCCAAATAATACAATTCCTACATCCTCCTCTCCTCCACCTCCCCTACAACACACTTTACCTCAGAACTTCCACAGTACCTCATATACTTTTTATTATCCCACTCCAAGCTTCAACACCCCCTTCAAACTGCACGCAACAATCTTCCCAGCCAGAATTTAATCTCTCACCCATACCTTCCTCCTACATAAAAAAGGCTCTTTCTGAAATTAAAGCCCTGCTCAAACTCAACTGAAAAAATTCCTGCCAATTTCTTAAAATCCCTCCTGACACTGTGAAATATCCAATTCACATTCTTTGTCCATTGCCTCTGGAAAAAAGCACTCATTCTACCACTTTATAAAGGTGGTCCATCAACTAATATCTCTAATTTCTGACCCATTGCTATACTTTCCCATCTCTAAAATTCTTGAAAAAATGTGTGAAAAATAACTCTTAGCCTACCTTCTAAAGAGCAAAATCCTCTTTCCACCACAACATGGGTTCCACCCAGGTCACAGCACATCCACTGCTCTAATATCCTTCTTAGACATGGTCAACAAAGCTCAAGACTCAGGATACATTATATCAGCCCTTTTCTTGGACCTATCAAAAGCATTCAGTATCATCTCTCACTCTATCCTCCTCTCCCAGCACTTAAATGGTTTAAAACTATCTATCTAACAGACAGCATACTGTTAAATGGCATAATTCCAATTCCTCTTACCTTCACAATCCTACTAGTGTACCCCAAGGCACTATTTTAGGCCCTCTTCTGTTCAACAGTTTTATTAACAACCTCCACCAAGCCATCTTGCAGGGCTCCCTAGTCCAGTATGCAGATGACTCCACTATAGTCTGCTCTGCTCCCACCAAAAGTTTACTACAACAATCCACCTGAGTAACAATTTCCACTGTGGAAACTTGGCTTCACAAAAAACACCTTTCTTTAAATCTCCCCCAAAAAACTAAACTTATGGTCTTTACTCTCAAGAGAAATATGCCATTCAATAAAGCTGACCTTGATATAGTCTCCCTTAACTCTACCAAAATTGAGCTAGTAACCCACATTGAATTAATTGTTAGGAGTAATAATCGATGAAAACCTTAAATTTGATTTGCATATCCAAACTAATATAAACAAGACCCACAAACAACTTGGGATGGTCTATAGACATAAAATGTTCCTCTCCCTTCCAGCCAAACAAGTATTAGCACTATCTTACCTGTTACCTTCACTAACCTATGGAGCACCTTAAACAACCAACCTGCAGCCCTCATTGAAAACAGAATTAGAAATATGCTATAACAAGATTGATAAATTTTCTACAGTCACCATTCTACTCATCACTGAATTGCCCTTAAAAATTACAATGGGTGGAAATCCTCCACTACCTACCACTCCTTCAGCTCGCAGCTACACAAACTCATCCATAAACCACAAGACTGCCTTGTCCTTAGCAACCTACTCACCCTTTAAAACACTGTTATGTCTCTGTGATCTGAATACCAATATCTTCTTCAAGTTCATAAACCTAAGACACCTGCAGGCCAATTATTATACTCTTGGAACATTGCCAGAATATGGCATAATCTACCTACATCTATCTGAATAAACAAAGTCTTTCTAACTTCAAAACTGCATGGCACAATCATCTCCTCTCCAACTGGACATGTAACTGTTCAGTTCCTTCCTCTGTCATTACTTAAATCACCATCTGAATCTAAAAAGTACAGTTTTGTACCTACCATAAATGTAGATGTTTGAGGATCTCCATTGCTGCAGTCCTGACATATGGGTATTCCGCTGTCCACTATCGGCCCGAATACCAAAGGGCTAGAACCGGCATCGGTCATCGGTGCCCGAGACTGACGTCAGTACGTGTCAGTACAAATGCGCATGACCGACGCCATAACCTCAGTCTTTCTTGCCTCAGATGTCAGAATGCAAAAAACACCACCCAAACCCCAACCTAAAAAGAAAAAGGGGGACGGAGGGAGGGAAAATTGGACTGCAGCAATGGAGATCCTCGAACATCTACATTTATGGTAGGTACAAAACTGTACTATGTTCTTCGTCTCCCATTGCTGCAGTCCTGACATATGGGTAGAATCCCAGAGCAACGGAAAAAAGGGAGGCTGGTCAACTAAATAGCATTAGGAGCTGCTGACATGCCCTGTAAGATTGCAGTGGCAAACCCAGCCCTAGACCGAGAATAAAGAGGTAAATGATAATGCTTTGTAAAGGTTTGTACAGAACTCCAAGTAGCTGCTTCTAGAATGTCCTTAGTAGCTACCCCTCTCAAAAAAGCAGTAGAAGTGGCCGTAGCCCTAGTAGAATGTGGCCTGATCCCAGCCAGAACATCCTCTCCATGATGAGAGTAACAGAAAGCAATACAATGGCCTATCCACGTGGAAATAGTTTGTTTCGAGACAGCTTTCCCTCGTGAAGTCAAAGCAAAAAAAACAAATAATTGTTGAGATCTTCTGAACTCTTTGGTTCTGCTCAAATAATACCTCAACTGCCTATGTACATCCAAAGAATGCAAAACTTTTTCCCCTTCATTTTGGGGGTTAGCATAAAAAGTAGGCAAACGTATAGATTGGTTCAATGCCACATTAGAAATCACTTTAGGCAGAAAAGTAGGATTAGTACGTAAGGAAACTCAGTCATTGTGAAAAATCAGAAAAGGTTCCACTGCCATGAGGGCCTGTAATTCAGATACCCTTCTAGCAGAAGTAACAGCCAATAAAAAAGCAGTCTTCCAGGACAACAACTGCAATTCAGCTGTAGCTGCAGGTTCAAAAGGAGGCAGAGTCAGCTTTTCCAAAATGAAATTAAGATCCCAGGTAGGAGTAGGAGCCCTCCGTGGGGGTCTGATATTCTTTGCCCCTCTAAGAAACTGTTTAACCAATGGATGTGAAAATAAAGGAGGGTCACAATCATAGTGAGCAGAAATAGCTGCAGCATGCACTTTTACAGAAGAGAAGGACAAACCCTTGTCCAATAAAATAGTCAAATATTGCAATGTACAACTCAAATTAGGCAATTCGACATCAAAGCCTTTAGCTGAACTCCAAAGAAAAAATCTCTTCCATTTACCCGCATAAACTTTTCGAGTACTAGGACGCCTGGCTTCCAAAATAACATCCAAAACTTGTTGAGGGAGCTGAAGGTCCTCCTTCTCTAAAACAGAATGCGCCAGGCTGTCAGGTGTAGGGATTGCACCCTGACATTGAGAAAATGATTGTTTTCCTGAGACAATAAGTGAGGAATCTGTGGTAATGGCCAAGGTGGCACATGAATTAAGCTCCTCAACAGAGGGTACCAATGCTGACGAGGCCAATCCGGTGCTATAAGGATCATGCAAGGTTTGTCCCTCCTGACTTTCAACAGCACCTTCGGAAGAAGAGGCAAAGGAGGAAAAGCATACACGTGAAGGTTGCTCCAACTGAAGGATAGTGCATCTATTTTCCAGGCTTTCGGATGAAATAGCCTTGTGCAAAACAGTGGCAGTTGGAAATTCAGAGGAGAAGCGAACAGATCTATGTCCGGTGTTCCCCAAGCCATTGTCAACTGAAGAAATACCTGAGGGTCCAATTTCCATTCGTGAGGATCCACAATCTGTCTGCTCAGAACATCTGCTAAAGAATTTTGTGCTCCTGGCAGAAACTGTGCTTGAAGAGTGATGTGCAGATTCAAAGCAGTTTCCCATAACAGCATTGCTTGTCTGCAAAGAGGGTAAGAATGAGTTCCCCCTTGCTTGTTGATGTACCACATGACAGTCATGTTGTCTGTTCGAATCAACACCAGTCCTGGTTGAAGTAGGCTTTTGAATCCTTCCAAAGCAAATTGAACTGCCAGCATCTCTTTCATGTTGATATGCAAGTGAAGTAGCTCTGGGGCCCAAAGGTCTTGAATCCATTTTCCTCTGAAATGAGCTCCCCAGGCTGACTCCGAGGCGTCTGTCGTTAACATCTGACTTGCCTCTGGTTGGGTCACAGAGAGCCCCTTGTTTAGGTGACATTCCTGAGCCCACCACAGAAATTCTCTCTGAATGCAAGGTAGAATCCGAATGACAGTGTCCAAATCGTGGCAGTGTTGAGTCCAAACGCTTTTGAGATACCATTGTAGCTTCCTCATATGCAGTTTGGCATTGGGAAGTACTAGAATGCAAGATGCCATGAACCCCAAGGCTTGAAGGACTGTCCTTGCAGTCAGCCTGGACATTACTGATAGCTGTTGGAAGTATAGGTGAAGATTCCTTTGTTTGTCCGGGGTAAGAAATGCCATCTGAGCAGCTGTATTCAGTTTCACACCCAGAAAACACATCTCTTGTGAGGGTACTAGACTGGACTTTATTTCGTTCACAGAATACCCTAGGCATCTTAAAACTGTCATTACATACTGCAGATGTTGAAGAAGTTCGTGCTTGCCTTGAGCCAGAATCAAACAGTCGTCCAGATAAGGATAAATTTGAATTCCTTGTAGCCTGAGAAAAGCTATTACTGGAGCCAGGACTTTTGTGAATACCCTGGGCGCAGTAGACAAGCCAAAGGGCAATGCAGAGAACTGATAATGCAAATTCCCATTCCGAAATCTCAGGAATTTCCTGCAACTGGGCCTGATAGGAATGTGAAGATAGGCCTCTTTGAGATCCAGAGTCACCATCCAGTGATCTTTGCCCAGCATAGGTAACAGCTGTTGCAGTGTTAACATCTTGAATTTTGGAATTTCCAGAAAGGTATTTAGAATGGACAAGTCCAGAATTGGTCTCCAAGCATTTCCTTTCTTTGGCACTAAGAAAAGACGGGAATAAAACCCTGTGCCTCTTTCTGCAGAAGGTACTGCCTGTATTGCTTCCAACTGAAGCAGAGAAGAAATTTGAGTCTGTGCTTCCAGTCTTTGCTGACAAGGCACATCCGGCATACCTTTGAAAGGAGGGAATGTGTGAAAATAAAATTTGTAGCCTCGATTTATTATGTCCAATACCCATTTGTCTTGGGTAACCAAATGCCAATTTCTTTTGAAAAGTCTCAGTTTTCCTCCTAGAGGGGCTGCCAGCAAGGCAGAGTCCGGCAACTGAAGAAACGGGTCATTGGGACTGTTTCCGAAAGGACTGACCCCTGCCCTCCCCAGCAGAAGGGGTAGAAGAACTCAAAGACCTAGAAGTAACAGGGCCCTGAGAGGAAGCCCTACCTCTACCTCGCCTCGACCTGCCCCTAGATTGATAATCCGAAGAGGGGAAAGACCATCCCTTAGCAGGCCAATTCCTACTGAACTTAGGGGGCTGAACCTGTAAAAAATCCTTAACTGTCTGCATAGACTTAGCTTTTTCCTCCATTTTTTTCAAAACTGATCCTACTGGAGGGCCAAAAAGAACATCAGATTGTAGAGGAGCATCCATAATTCGAGCCTTAACATGCTCTGACAAGGTCTGATCTTTAAGCCAAGCATGCCTACAAATAACTGAACTAGTAGCAGCTACCCTGGAAGAAGCCTGTAAAGCATCAAAACCACACTGCAAAGAATGCTTACCAACTTGGTCTGAAGCATGCACTAAATCCTGAAGCTCCTTACATTCAATACCTTCAGCTAAAGCATCTACTTTACATTTCAATTGGCCCAGCAAATAATTTTGATACCGGAGCATATGAAACTGACAATTTAAAGCTCTCATAGCCAAAGTCGAAGAGGTATACAGTTTTTTACCCCACCTATCCAGGGCCCTAGCATCCTTGTCCAGAGGAACTGGATTCCTAACCACAGAAGCCCTAACCCCTTTGGGGCCTTGAGTAATAGTTTCTGGATCAGCCCTAGTACTCTTATATAAGTACTTGTGAGCTTCCGGAACCCTGTAGTATCTATCTGGTTTAACCGGGGCAGGAGGCAGAGAATCTGGGTTAAGGGCAGCCTCAGAAAACACATCCTGAACAACATCCAGTACAGGGGGAATAGCCAAGGGCCTATGCTGAGGCAAAAACAAGAATTCTCTCAGTCTTTTACGAGAATCAGAAAAATCCTGGCCCTCCCATTTGAAATGTTCCCTCATGGAATGTAAAGTCTCAGAGAAAGAAAAATCTTCTGGAGGGGACGCAGAGGGAGTAGAGTCCTCAGCCTCCGAATCAGAATAAGGAGGGAAATCCTGAAGTTCTTCTACAGAGGAATCTGACTCATTGGAAGACTGAACCAAACCCTCCAACTCTGTCTCTACCCTGGGCCTCTTCACAGGGGGGGGCATAGAACCCCTAATTAAAGTAATCAAATCTTCAGCCATCTTTAACATGTGCTTCCTAGGAGCTGGACCCTGGGGATTAGCACCAACAGGGGCAGACTTAGACATAGAATGGGCTCTGCTATGAGAAGGAGGAGGCCTAACTACCCTATGAGGGGAGGGAACCACTGACATCAGAGAAGCACCCTCAGCCTGGCCTAACACAGGAGAAGCCACTTCCTGCAGTAACAAAGGCTCCCCTTGAGACTCAGGTAAACTTTCAGAAGGAGCCACAGAAGTAGCCAGTGGTACTACAGAACCGGCGTCCGGAGTGGACGCCTCATCCTGTTTGGACCGCAAAGACTTTTCTTTGCGTTTCTTAGAAGAACCAGTCATCGGAGAATCCGACGGCATGTTATAATTACAACGTTTACCAAACACCAGCCTAGCACAGTCCAACCGACGTTTAATAGTACGCTTGTTAAAAGTAGCACAAAAGCGACACCCAACAACGTCGTGCTCAGGCCCCAGACAAGGAATGCAGAGTGAATGGTAATCCCTATGAGGAATCTGTTTCCCACAAGAAATACAGTTATTAACTTTTTCTGACATCCGTCAATACTGAGGCAAGAAAAAGACAAAAATGTCCCCAACGGGGTACTTAGCCCAACTTGGTCTCCGGTCTGAAACTCGAAAACCGACAATTCCAGAACACCGAACGGCACTTGCAAATGCTGCTTCTGCTTAGGACCATGCGGCAAGAAAGACTGAGGTTATGGCATCGGTCATGCGCATTTGTACTGACACGTACTGACTTCAGTCTCGGGCGCCGATGACCGACGCCGGTTCTAGCCCTTTGGTATTCGGGCCGATGGTGGACAGCGGAATACCCATATGTCAGGACTGCAGCAATGGGAGACGAAGAACATCTGTTGTTATCTACTTCCAGTTCAAACTTTTTGTTTTATTGATAATTATTAACAAACTTTTAACTACATAAATCCTCCTCCTGCATTTCTCTTACTCCCCAAACCACTTCTTCCCTCTTCCCTCCCTGCATCCACTTTCTTTCTTTCTTCTCTCGTATCTTCTTCTTTTTACATTACGTCCTATCTCCTTTTCCCTCCCCATCTCTCATCTTCCTCATTTACCCTTTTGTTTCCTCCATTTTCTCCCCTATATACTACAAAGTATGCCTTTTATCCCTTTCTCTTTCTTTCTCTCTTTATATATATATATATATATATATATATATATGCTTTTTTATTCTATATAATGCCTTGATTTACATGCATTCCATATTTCTCATAACTAATTTTTTAACCATCATGCTTTGCCTAGTTTTGTGTCATGTTATTATTGTTTGCATTGCGAACATGTTTAACTTTACTGTTAGTATAATCTTATATCAACTTTAACTATTTCCTACAATTTTTATGTAAATTTTCTAACAATTTCATTTTTGTAATTCTCTTGATCTCTTTTGGAAATTTTTATGGAACCTTCTTGAAATTGTATGTAAGTGTTATTGTTACCTTGGCTTTTTTTTGCCCCAGTGGACTTTTCAAGTAAGCAAATGTCAATAAATAATAAAATAAATAAAGAAATACATGCATAAATAAATAAATATTTAATGAACTACAGGATATTTAAATTAAACAATCACAGAAACAGATGAGAAATTGAAAAGGTTTCAAGAAGTATTACTGCTAACATTTAATAATAAAAAAATCTTTAATTTTAAATCAATTAATGAATGATGATGATGGAATAAACAATTATTAAAATTAAGTGTGTGTGTGTGTGTGTGTGTGTGTGTGTGTGTGTGTGTGTGTGTGTGTATGTGTGTTTATATATTTTATATGGGTCTATTCAGAAGACTGACAAACTAGAAGACTAAATCACAAAAGACTGAAAATTCAAAATACTAAATGATGGAATTTGCCCCTTTTCCACTGTTATGCAATCTTGGGGTTGGTATATATATATATATATATATATACATATATATATATATATATATATATATATATATATATATATATATATATATATATATATATATATATATATATATCTATGTATGTATATATATATATATATATATATATATATATATATATATATATATATATATATATATATAAAAATAGTTAGCAGGTGGTATGGGGGAAGCAGCCCCCCCACATGAGGGATGCAGGGGGGCTTGCCCCTTGCATTAAAATGTGCACAGTATTTTCAATTTTCAGTCTTTTGGGATTCAGTCTTTTGGTCTGCCAGTCTTCTGAAGTAGACCCATTTATATATATATATATATATATATATATATATATATATATATATATATATATTCACTTCATAATCTCAAAATACTGTATCTTGAATTTCAGTTTTTCGAGACCATGAAATCGAATCCACACAACACCGAAACACCAAACCTGGGAAGTCCAAAACCACAAAATTCAAAACACCTAAAACACAGCACACACCAGACCACACATATACCACAACATAAACAAACAAAACAAAATGCATCCACAAACCCACAACATAAATAAGCAGGGGGCAAGCCCTCCTGCACCTCCCCATGTGGGGGGCTGCACCCCCCGACCCCCACACCCCTTTACTTATATATACTAACTCTGAGATCACACAAACAGTAAACAAAAGCAAACACACACACACACACACATTCTACAGTCCATCACGCACACATCACACATATCAGCACACTCACATGCACTCAAACTTCCACCCAAAACCCTTACAAAGCACTCACTTACCTGACATAACACCTAAATCCACACATGGCACCACACACCATCCATATACAATCCCGGACATTATGTAGCATAAAGCCATAACCGCGAATTCGAGATATTGAAAATTGCGATTATGCACTTTCGCTATTTTCAAACTTCGACTTTATAGTATCGAGATACTGAAATTTGACATTTCAGTATTTCAAGATTATAAAATGTTTCCATAAATAAATATATATATATATATATATATATATATATATATATATATATATATATATACACATATATATCTATATGGGTCTACTTTGATCACTGAAAACTCATTTCACTGAATTTCAATTCACTCTCAAAAAATTGCTGAAAGCTGAAATCACTGAAAACTCATTTCACTGAATCACATCTCATTGAAAGTAAGTACCTTTCGGCAAATAAAACATATATGCCCTTTTTCCTCACTGTAGTGTGATCCTGCAGTTAGTATATATAGTTACGGGGGTGTGGGGCCACCCACTTATCTTTTTTATTTATGAATCTCATTTCACTGAAAGCTAACAATATAAAACCAAATGCAGTTGGGGGGCTACTCCATCCAAACCCCCCCAAACTATATATACTAACTCCAAGGTCGCACTGTAGTGGGGAAAAGGGCATATACATTTTATTTGCCCAACAGTACTTACATTCAGTGAAATGTGATTCAGTGAAATGACTTTTCAAGCCCCCCACATTGGGGGTGCAGGGGGCTTTCCCTCCTGCTTATCTATAGTGTATTATTTGATTGTGGGGGGAAGTTTTGTGTTTGCTTATGTGTGTACTGTATGTTTAGCGTAGTTTTGTCATTTTGAATTTTGCGGTTGTTTGTTTTCGGATTTGTGAGTTTTGCTTGGGTTTTCGGCTATGTAATTTTAAAATATGGTATTTCGGGATTTCAGTATTTTGAGATTACATAGTGGACCCATATATATATATATATATATATATATATATATATATATATATATATATATATATATATATATATATATATATATATATATATATATATATATATATATATTTAGCACCTGTACAGATCCCCAAAAGCACTTTCTCCCGAAGCATTAATCAGCGAACATACATAACCGAAAGTGCTGTTCACCGAAGCAGCAGTTTTGATTATGTATGCTGGTTCTGCCAGTCGCACTACGGTGCAGTTAAGGGAGAATTCCCTTTTCCCCACTATAGTGCGACCTCAGAGTGAGAAAATAAAAGTGGGGGGTTGTGAGGGGCACAGCTCCCCACATGGGGGAATCAGGGGGGCTTGCCCCCCTGCATAAAAGAGGATTTATTGTTTTTTGCTTTTTTTTTTAACGGACTTTAACAAAAGGTCTTTTTCAGTGAAAGCGCTTTCGTTAAAGTGTGTTCGGTTATTGTGGATTCGGACTATTGAACTTTCGTTCAATAGTCCTAGATCCATATGAATATATATATATATATATATATATATATATATATATATATATATATATATATAAAAAGGAGCGCTACAGAATCCTGAAAGTCCAAAATCCTGAAGACCAAAATCCTGAGACCAAAATCCTGAAAACTCAAAATCCTGAAAACTCAAAATTCTGAAAACACACCAGAAACCAACACTTACTATATTCCAGCACAATTACATACAGAAAGATATTACCCTTGAACTATGCGTAGGGGGGCAAGCCTCCCTGCACCCCCCATGTGGAGATCCACCACCCCACACTCCCCGCCTCTTAAATATAACAACTCCAAGATTGCACTTCAGTACACTATGTGCAATGTCAGAGTTGATATATTTAAGTAGCAGTGGGTTTGGGGGGGATGCAGCCCCCCACATGGGGGAACAAGGGGGCTTGCCCCTCTGCTTATACTTGGAGAAGAGTAATATGGTTTGTTTTATGTGTTTCTGTATGTACTTGTGCTGGAATATAGTAAGTGTTGGTATCCCGTGTGTTTTCAGGATTTTGTTTTCAGGATTTTGGGCTTTCAGGATTCTGTAGCATATATATATATATATATATATATATATATATATATATATATATATAAACTTTTTAAATAAAATGAAAAAAAATATTACTTCATTCTATTGGTATCCTAAAAAGCTCAGAATGTCTTATAAAATTCATATAAGATTATGGAAGTATGGTGGTATTAGCTTTTTAGATGTAGAATCTTATTCCATTGCTGAAAATTTTAACTCCATTATACTCTTTATTGACTCAAGTTATACTAGCCAATGGAAACTCATTGAGGGGAAAATTGTACTAAATTCTTGTAAGTTTATCAAATATGATGAATTAGAAATATATAACAATCCTTTCATCTGGTTAAAAAAATGTATTCCTAGAAGGAAATTCATTTCAGTCTTTAGACTCTGCATATATGAAATCAATTCTTTAAACGGTTAGAAAGATGTTTTTTTAAAACCCCATTAATATCAAAATGAAAATTGTTGTGCCTTCTTACTGCATAGACCTCTAGATTTAAGGAAACTCATAGCAAAGCTAAAATGAAATTAGCAAAAAGGAATGCATTGGTATTATGGTCTGATTGCTATGAAAAAGGAAAAGATAAGTCACCAGAATCTGTAGGCCAGGTAATATTATCCATCAGTATGAAATTAAGTGTTTGTTAAAAGCTGCTTTATCTGTTTCTTTCACTTTCTTTTCTTTCCAACCCCTCCCCCAGACTCTTTAACTTTGCTATCCTTCCTGTGGCACCATCTTTAAAATCCTTCTAGCTTTCTCTGCATTCCAAATGGAAACTTCTACTCTCCCCTGCCTGTGTGCTCTCTGGCTTTAGAAGATACTGTGTATGACATATTGTTTTATTTATTGCTATTTACAGTACTACTAAGCGCTGTGTTTGCTAAAATTGCTTTAACTGTACAAGCTACTGCATTTTACTTCTAGCACTACATTACAGTTTAAGCAGAATTGTCTTCTGCTCTGCTTATAGGGCTCAGTTAACTGTGTTTGTTAAAAGTTGCTTTATCTGTACAAGCTATTGTATTTACTCTCAGTGCTCCATTACAGTTTCTTTTTAGGATTGTTTTCTGTTCTGATTACAGGGCTTAACTGTGTTTGCTAATATTTGCTACTTCTGTACAACCTACTGCATTTACTTTTAGTGCTCTGCTTTCATGACTTAGTCAACTGGGAATACTGTTACTGCTGCACTGGTTATTTCTTGTCTGTATTATACCTCACTTAAATCTCTGTTTTTCTAGGGTTTTGCTAGGTCTGGTCTCTCATGTGTCTTTTCTTACTTTCCTGGTGTAACCTTTTGTATGTGTTCCCCCTTATGTCTTGCAGCTTCTCCCGATGGGTTAAACACTCTGTGGTCATCCCCTGGCCAACAGACTCGCCCAGCAAAATACTTTGTGAAAGAGTGTACATCTGCTTCAGTTACCTGCCTGAAGCAGCTCCAAAACCAAACTAAAGAGCACAGCTTTTTAAACTGTAGGTGTTCATTCTATTGTAATTTATCCACATTCCAAATCTGTTTTTAAAACTATCTGCTTTTAAAAAGTAAACTGCTCCTTATCTAAAGTATTACTACAGGGCAGATGAGCATACACACAGGTTAGTTTTTTTCTGGGTGTAGTAACTTACTTTGGCCACCAGACGGGAGCACACTGCCATCAGTCTACCACTCCACTACGGGAAAGCAGATATACTGAACTTACCCCAATTTGGCTGTTTTTTCCTACTATCCCTGATTAGAGCTCACTGATTGTCTCTGTAATCTCGTGGTGGCTGAGCCTCGCTCCGTTCACCTTGCTACGCTCAGCCTACTCTGCTCCCCTACCCTTCCCCCAATTCCCACACACCCCACTACTTCTACATTTATTCTAACCCCCAATCACGTGATCACTCCCTACAGCCACTCACCTGCAACCACCCTAACCACACCCCTAATTTACCATTTGCATCCAAATACCACAAACCCAAACTATGCAGGCCTTACTTTCATCTCTTCTACTAACCCTCACAACTCTAACCTACATTACATCCTTACTCACAAAAACACCACTACCACACACCACTTACCATAAAACATACACCTTCACACCTATTACATACATAAGCTTTCCTATAGCCCCCTCTTTATTTATTGACAACACAATACTATTTTTACGTAACAAGTATGTTTCACTATTCTACACTAGAAAAACATCAAGTAAACTCCACATAGATATTCTACAAGCTACCAAGCTTCAACTTTCATTAAAGAAATGCCTCCTTACCTCGGGGGATGTTCACCCAAATCCAGTGCCAAGCAACATTATACCCCCAAACAAACACACTGCAGATCTACTCATCATCAATCTTAACTCTCGCAGTATATCAAACAAACTTCCTCACTTACACATTCATAACTCATTACTATCCCGACATCCTTACCATAACAGACACCTGGATAAAACCCAGCACACAGAATTAAGAAATTCTCTCTCCAGGATATAATATCCTATGGCTAGCTAGAACAGAAAAGAAGGATGGAGGCATTGCAATTGTCTATAAAAATACAATTTCTCTCCAACCTCAACTAACTCCTCTACCTAAATTTAATACTGCTGAGATTGTAGGCTCTGTCCTACTATTAAATAAGAAAAAGAGCATCAATATTCTCTGTGCAAATATCCCTCCAGGTATCTTAATATTCACTTGTATATATTGCTGATATGATCTTTCTTTGCATACTGTTCTATCATGCACAAAATACTGCTCAATAGCAAAGTATTTACTTTACATTATGTATTATTATCATTGTCTGTTATATTAATTAAGTGGAGCTTTTCTCCCTGGGCTTCCACTGTAAATGGACCTTGTCCAATTGGACCATCCTGGTAAACAAATGTAAAATAAAAATAAAAAAAATAAAATATATGAAATTATACATACCATGAGTGAAGGGGAACAGAACAGTATTTCTCCATTATATGAATATATGAATGTTGTCATCAAAGGTGAATTGATTTACAAAGAAGCTTGTCCAAGTTATATAAGATAATAATAATAATAATAATAATAATAATAATAATAATATTAATTTTGATTAAAAATGCTGGAACTTTTTAGATAGTGGATTGAGTGACTCAAAAAATGCTAAGAATAAAACTGTGCTACTTAAAAAAGTTAGTCATCTTCAAGTTTATTGAAAGTTTTTATTTGGAAATAGGCCATGGTGGTGCAGCGGTTAGGGTTGTCACCTCACAGCAAGAGGTTCTCCAGTTCAAGTCCCAGCTGGAGTGCGTTCTGTGTGGAGTCTGCATGTCCTCCTCATGGTTGAGTGACGTTAAAGACATGCAGGTAGGTATGTGCGTGAATGGGCATGCCTTCTTTGAAGGCTGGGTGTCGGGCTGGCAACTCGGTACCGTAAAAATCCACTGCCAATCATTAACAGATGGGAGTTCTGCTGTGGTGACCCCTAACCAGGAAAAGCAGAAATACTTTTTATATACATAGAATGTTTGCTACTCCCTATAAAATCTCTTAAGTTTAGTAAAATGACTTCTTCAGTCTGTTGGAGATGTAGTAAAGATGTAAAAGCTGATTAGACACATATTTATAAATTGTGAAAAATTAAATGTATATTGAGAAGAGAAAAGTATGTTTTAATGGGTTGTGGTCTGATTATTATTCTTTAACTAGATCAGTAATACTAATAAATGTTCCACTTCTTCCATCTGCAAATGCGAAACAAACAAAAAATGTTTTTAATTCTTTTAGCAGTAGCTAGAAAAGTTATTACAAAAAAACTAGAAATCAAACTCAGTTCCTACCTTCAAATAATTTTTAAATTTAACAGCAATATTGTACAAACTGAAAAAGAAATCATTAGAATAAGATCTATAAATCATAGTAAGATGTTTAGTTGTTGGGATAGTCTTGAAATGCTTCTATTGAAATACCAAGACTCTTAATGTGTCAATTCTATAATATTGCCTTGATGATTCAATGTATTCCTAACATTGTATAACAGTATGTGATATTGAATTTCATCATTTCTGTTTATATATTTTAAATACATTAAATCAATAAAACATTTTCTTAAAAAATGAAAAAAACTGACAATTTGTGAGATTTTTTTTTGTTAAGCTTTATTTTTCAAAAGGTTGAATACTAACTTCTGAAGACGGCTTTTTCTGCCAAAGCTCAAAGTCCAAGAGAAAACTCTGGAGTATTTATTAAACCAAAAGCCACTGTACACCAAGAGGCAGATTTAAAATCATTATGAAGAAATAGGCTTAAAATCATTAATCTGAGATGCTGGATCACCATTAGAAATTATAACTTAGAAAATTGGTGGGATTCAATAAATTCCATGTACAGCATACATGGAGTGTATCCATGTACACAGACATGATGTGTTATCAGCAATGGGCAATGTATATTAATGATGCACAGCACACCTAAGTGATGTCTTTTGGTAATTTCCAGTAATACCTTGTAGAGCAACACAGATAATGAATCTGTGTACAGGGGAGCACCAATGTTCTGACCCCATACCTCTCAACCTCAGAGCAAGAAATCTGCACAAAGCTATTAAATAACGTGGGGAAAAAGGCTGGGAAATAATGTCTGTCATTATTTACTAACTTCCTACCTGAATGATTATTAGAAAACCACAAATTTAAGAGGAACACCACAAAAAATATAAGCCAAAACCCTGATAAAACTGCCAGAACTCGTTATATCTGAACAGATTGGCTTTTCTCTTATTTTCTTTTTTTTTTTTGCCATGTTTGCATGATGCACCATGATATTTGGCTATGATTACCTCATTTGTGCAAAGGGACCACTCATGTATCAGACATGGCCCAGACATCCAAAAACTGGATAGTTTCAATTGCTATTGCTGAGCCCTGCTGGGCATTGCACAAACCCAGTAATCAGGTCTGCACTACACTCATGCCATCAACTTAACAATGAATACTAAAATACGTGACTACATGTAGCAAATCCTGTGGTGACATCTGTTGAGTGTTGGACTGGAGTGCAGATGATTCTGGGTTCTATACAGGGTATGCAAGCTTTGTTTATACTGTTGTGACATTGCAGCTGATACAAATAATATGGTACTCTAATTAAATAACCATGTAATTTCATTGGTTGAAAGTTATTTGCTGATACATTCAAAAAGTTGCTCACTGCTTAGCATCATGCAAAACAATGCATTTGTTTTACTGTGTTTGCATGATGGTAAGCAGTGCACAGCTTTTTCAAATGTATCAAAATGCAGACAGTGTGCACAATCAGTAAGCACAGTTGCTGGGAAAACATAACTTCAGACATTTTGCTTGAACTTGGGCAAGCATTGGAGAGGGTGTGTGATTCAGAGCACAGTTCTGTGGTACCAGGAGTCCAAGGTCTTTACTGGGCTCCTGGTTAAGGATCATGGGCCCTGCCCGGTGCAGAAAAACTATACCAGCTCACAATATAAATCCAAAGCATGGGATAGTTTGCCATTGCTCTTACTAATATGACTGTTATACCATGCACTAGGCATAATGGCCTCACCATTATGACAACCTCCACCAGAGGAAAAGGGATACCCTTGATCAGTGGATCAGGGAGTTTCAGGCAGGGAACACCTCAGAGATGTGTATGTATGATTTTAATTTAGTACTCATAAATATCCAAGCTGAATATGACAAAAACTGGTATTCATAATGCCTTTTTCACTTTTTCCACAGCTGAAGAGAAGACCTCAAATGTGAAGCCCCATGTGAGGTGATTGGCCAGGATTTGAGAAGCATATGGTAAGTAAGCATAATCATATTAACTACTATTATTGCAGCCTTAATAGCTATAGATGGATTTGTTTCTATATCGTACAATTGTATGAACTTGGGAATACATATCTGAACTGTAAAAGCAAGTATGCAGGCATTACTTTCAACTGTACTTATTTCTGCTGAATAGCCAGATTTAAGAATCACTGTTTTGATCTGTTAATTGCAAGATTCATGTATATCTGGCAAGTAATTTATATTGAAGTCAATAAATAATGAGTGTCAAAATGTATGTTAACACAAATTCTATGCAGCTATCCATGTCTGTAAGACCAATATTTGAAATATGTTTGTAGTTATGGGTCATTGTACAGTCATTATTTTATGATGTGTCAAGATATCCTGCTCTAGAAGGTGGAGTGGTATGACCTGTAACACAAAGCAACAGTTGCGCATTCTCAAATAACAGTGAACATGAAACTATAAAGTGTAAAAGGAAAGAGTGCTTGCATTATGTTGTATTCCAAAAGAAAAGTACAATATTACAATAGTTACTGCTTGTTGGTTCTAATACCACACTCCCCAAATTTAAAACTCAGCTGATCACAATACTGTTTTAGCTTGTCATCAATAAAAATTACAGTACTGTTACGTAATCATTATTACAGCACAACCTCAAGACCTGTGGCTTGAATGGCCTGCTGTCAAGTGTAATCACTGTACATGTATTCCAGGTAATAAAGAACATTCTTAGCAGTTGGTATTGTAAAAAGTAGAATGTAACAGAACAGAATAAATTAGTTGTAGAAAGCTTTACATATTATCTGTGAAGTTACTAATGTTGTCTTTTTTTCCTCTTACTCCACCCCTTGTCTTCTTTTTTCATAGATTTTTTTATTTTTTATTATTAGTGTTATTATTATAATTACATTATTTATATAATCATATTTCGTATTATATGATTAGATATTACTTCTTATGTTTTGTTTATGTATAATGTTATATTGCTTTGTTGTTAAATACTTTTTAATTTTCATTATTTATCATTGTGTTCAGAATTATATTGTTTAAAACATTTTATAATGATTTATTATTGTTTCTTTATTTTTTATTATTTTCATTTAATTTGCTTTATGTTTTATTTCATTTTTGGTTTGAATTTTATTTATGCTATTACTGCAGCACAACAGGGTAGGCTAGTTCACCATGATTTGCCTACACTAGATCCAATGGGTATAGCATTGAGACCCAGCACTTTTGGGCTGCACCATTGTGGTACTCCCCTTTGATGCCCCTCGCCTATCTGGACCTTCAGGTAGTTCTGCCCCAGAGACCAGGCCTGTGTTCTCCTCTGGGAACAGAGACAGAGAAGGAGCATACATCACCCGAGTGGAGTTGCCAGGTGTTGTGCATAGGATTGAGCACCAGACCATGGCACACAACTATGCCAGATGGACAACCTGATTTCAATCCTGGTACAACAGACTGGCTGTAGGCACTAATGTTGGCCACTGCAGCCAGTGGCACAGTGATGGGACAGTGCTGACAGTCAAATGGATGAGGACTTGAGTCACACTGTTACCATCCTGACGTCCATGGGACCTCGAACCCTCCCACTCCCACCTCAACCATGGTGTTCACCCCCCTCATGTGTCCTTCACTAATGCTATCTCTTGTTTTGTATGTCTTGTCTGTCTGAAAATGCTTCCTAACCTTGCCAACGTGTCTACCCCACACTTGCCTATGCCAATCCCCAACATTCCACTCTCTCCTTAAAAAAAAAATAAAATGAAATAAAAAGGACACCTGTCCCAAAAAAAAATGTCCCAATACATAGCTCTCTATTTTATACATGTGTCTACTTGACAAATTTAATTTGATCCAACTGGCTTCACAATGCAATTATGTTGTTGTCGTCCATCTCTCTGGAGGTGACTGTCCAAATTCAGCTAAGAATCTGTACATGTGCCCATTTGTTACTGCTGAAGAAATGGATAGTGATGGTTCTTACCTTCACCCTTCCTGCACATTCCTACCTTCCTTTCACTTTGTTTTTTCCCCCTGCTTACTCCCCATTTCACCACTTTCCTAGCTTCCCAATTTCTTTTTTTAAGGAATTATTGCTTGATAGTGCATGACAATGATAAGCAGCAGCAGTATTAGTGAATGTATGCAAAAATTATGCCAACACCCTGTTTTGAACCCAGTACCAGCTTATTTGATCTGCAATGCATTAACCTGTCCAGCCACAGAGTCAGTTAATTAGCAGATGCATTGTAAACAATCAATACTAATTGTCACATATTCTCAATAAAGCATAGCATCACTCAGCAAGGCTGATAAAATATTAATTAAATAATAGGAACATACCTGTCAACTTGTTAGAGCAATAAATCTGGACAAAGCCATATACAATGGGGGGACAAAGGGCTATAACTAAAGGAACATGTTGTAAATATTGCCCTTACAAACTTAGAAACATGATAGAATAACAGGTATTGAATTATTATTATTATTATTATTATTATTATTATTATTATTATTTTTATTATTATTATTAATTGATTTACTTAAGTCGCAGGTGTATGCAACAGCAGTTTAGTGTGCAATTATTTATACAATGTGTAAACTACACCTGCTACTCAAATGAGTCTGTAACACTAACTGTTAAATGCATTGAAGGTATTTTGTTTTGTTTCAGATGGTACTGGGTTTAAATACTGATGTATCTATCATTTCAAATACTTTTATGTGTATATCAAGATTATAAACTGTGATATTTATTAACCCTGAAGTACTGGGTAACATAGATTGCACTCATGTATACATCAAGGCACCACCTGGTGAGCAGGATAGAATCTACATTAACTGCAAGGGATGCCACTCCATCAACTACCAAGTCATGAGCAATGCCCAGGGGATTATCTTGAATGTGTGTGTTGGCAAAGCTGGCAGTTATCACGACTCTCATACCTGACACACATCACAGCTGTACCAGATGTTTGCTAGGGTGGACATCCCACAGGGCCATTTACTAGGGGATGCTAGGATACTAGGCTTGCCCCCCTGCTTACACTCTTTAGTTTTTCTTTTTTTATTTTATTTTTTTTAACTTTTATGTATATTCGAACATTTAAGCATTCGATCACTAAAGTTCCTTCTTTAGTAATTCAAACTTTTAAGGGTTTGAATATCTAATATAGGCCATATATATATATATATATATATATATATATATATATATATATGTGTGTGTGTGTGTGTGTGTGTGTGTGTGTGTGTGTGTGTGTGTGTGTGTCCATAGTGCCCTACATACCTATCAAACTCTTAGAGTAAGAAATCAGGACAAAGCAACAACTAATAGGTGACAAAGGCCCAAAAATAGGAAAAATAGGGACATTTTTCAAATATTGCACTTACAAACTTAGAAAGGTGACAGATTAACAGGCATTGAATTTCCATGAATTATGGGAAGGATAAGAAGTGTGAAAGTCAGATGCCTGCCATTATTTACTGACCGCATTTCTCAACGATTTGACATAGATGTTCTAGAAAACCACAATATTGTGTGAAACAGACTACAAATATGAGTCAAACATCTGGACATTATGTGAAAATCTGAACAGTTGAGAGGTATGGTGACATATCCTTCTCAGATACCATGTCTCCTCTAAGACTACATGTGGAAACATTGCCAGTTGAGGGCACAATTTAAGTATATGTACATATATTGACAAGCAATCCATTAGTTTCCCCACCAGGAGTATCACCAGCAAGCACAACAACCCTATGTCACCTTGAGTTTTCCACACATATATCACCCTGTACAAATTGTAATATATGATTTTGTGTTCTCCCTCATGGAGAGGGCCAGTTGATAGTGCTCCCATGCTTGCTTATCCAAATACAGACAAACAGATTCAACAAGAGCACATTTGTTACATAACTAGGTTATTAAACAGTATTCATCTGCTAGGCTGCTAGCCTCAGATAACATTACTAGCCAATGTGACTATGAAGCCTCCCAAGCTGTTGTCGATCACATGGCTTGGTTATGTCATGTAGTATAAGTTCACCTGCAGTTCTACATAAATCAGACTTGTGCAGTGGCACATGTATTAAGTACTCTGAGCTGTAGACCATAAACCTAGGTAGGTAGGGGTTCTATCCTCATTGCAGTCATTTTTGTGTGTAAAAAATGAAATGGAAGTGTGTATCCCACAATGGCATGGTTTTGCACTGTTTTGGCTCTTGCAAACAGTCAGGGCAGGTCTCCAACCTCTTATCCCCCATGTGGCTTGCTAATGTTATCTACCATAAGATTACCTACAGTCCTGTTAAACTCAGATTTGTGTTGTGGCATGTGTGTTTAGTACTTAAACTTTCATGGGTAGGGGTTCTGTTCTCAATGCAGTCAACTGTGCTTGTATGTGTGTTAGTTGCTAGTGGATGTTACACAGAGCATTTTACAGCAGCCTAAGGGACACTGTCCTTTTGTGTTCGACAGACGCTGCTGATGCCATCAGCTATATCAGATTATTGGGTAATACACTGGCCTGACAGACGTGTAGATGTCAACTCATCCTATATGACAGATAACAGAGGCATTACTGTTATTGTATGCACAATCATCATGAAATCTGTTTGAATGGTGATGTACAGCTTGACATATTAGATCACATAGGAGTCCACATGGACTATGGTTATTGCGGATGATATTGTGATCTGTATTGAGATTAGGGTACAGGTGTATGAGACCCTAGGGTGGTGGAGATATGCAGTACAGAGGAGAGGAACGAAGGTCAGCAGGACTAAGACACAATCAGACAATACACAACAGACATTTTTATCACCACTGCCTCACCATAGTAGTAGTGTCCAAGGCAATGGGCATGTATCCCAAAGTTTGTATGATGAGCTGTACAGATGCCCCACTCAACAGACATAGTCATTACAACACACATGCAATTAAGTCTCTTAGCAACAAGTCCCACTACCAAAAACAAAAGTTCAAGGAAGCCAAAGTGTCCAAGATAAGGAATATCCAAACTGCCAAAAAAATCTGGAAACACACTGATTCACAACAGCACAATTTAATTGTAGGTAAAATCACATGCAAAGCTTTTGACATATACTCTTTTTCAGTGCTTAAGAAACATAAAATGCCATAAAAACATTAAATACTATCCCTTGCATCAGATAGCCAATGACACAAAGGTAGTTAACAATCAATTAAACAAATAAGCAGAACATTTAAAGGTATATTCAGTTAAGTAAATATATATACTAAAATATTAAATATGATTATGTTTAACTTTCAAAACAGGTTTTGTATTATGTTGTGCATTTAATCCTGGTGGGACATCAGTCCTAAAATAATGTATCCATTTATATTCTATTAATTCTGTTTGCTCAACTAAATTACCCCCTCTACCATCAGGGAAGATCTTTTGCTGTACCCTAAACTTACATTTATAATTAACATCTTACAGAGCAATGTGTTTATATGGGGCATTTTCACTGATACATCTACGTATATCAGAAAGATGGGAACAGATACGCTCTTTAAGTTTTTGATTAGTTTTCCCTATATAACAATTATCACAGGTTTCACAGTTAGCAAGATATATAACATTATCTGTAAAGCATGTGACATAGGTCCTAAAAACAAACTCAGCCTTTGTAATAGGATGTATAAAAATTAGATAAGTATTAATTTCCTTGCAAAAGACACAATTATGGCAGGGTACAGTACCATTTTTCTTGATATTAAGATTCTTATTCTTAACTATATTCTTATAGCAAAGCATTTGTTTCAAAAGTTTCTCTCTCTTATAAATAAAACTTGTTTGGGTCCCCACAATATCTATGATGTTACTACTAGACTGCAAAATTGTCCAGTTTTTCTTAATAGTTTTCCTAACCATACTAGTATGTCTATTATATTTAGTTATATATCATAAACTATGTTTCTTATTACTACTAACACCACTATCTTTATTCAATGGACCATATAAATAAGGTTTACCTCTTGTTCCATGTTCATTCTGAACAAATTAAATCTGTGCCTATGGCTGCTCTGCCATACTGGGATGGAAATCAGGCTCTCCATTTGGCATAGGCATGTGCCCATGGTCTTGTGCACAATCCTACACACCACAACTTGCAACTCCATATGGGTGATGTATGCACTCCCTCTGCCTCTGCTCCCAGAGGGGACAACAGACCGGCCCTGAGTCAGATCTACCTGAAGGTCCAGGTAGAGCAGGGGCAGCACAGAGGTGCTGCCAGGCTGCAGCCCAGAAGAACTGGACCTCAGTGCAAGTGTAGGTGGATCATAGGGAACTGGACTACATTGCTGTGCTGTAGTAATAACATAAATAGAATTCAAACCAAACAGTAAATAAAACATAAAACAAATTACATGTAAATTATAAAACATAAAAAAAATTTATAAAGCAGTATAAAATGTTTCAAATAATATTTATTTATGTTTTTAAAATTTGTTTACCAGGAGTTGTCGACTGGGCCAGAGGCCCATTTTCAGCAGAGGCCTGGGGGGGAAGCTCCACATACAATGTATCAGAAAAAAGACATAAATATTACAAGGTAATTAGAGTTCCAATCTATTACAAAAATTGCAAGTCCATCACAGTATGAAATTATACATTATTGTTAAAAAGATGATAATTATACACATATGTATAAGGCTTATAAATATGAATAAAATGCTAAATCATAAAAATGAAAAAATGTATTTCAAAACCAAGAATTAAGAAATTATACAGAATAAACAAAAGTATAATATAAAATAAATTAATATAATAAGTAATTTGATGTTATATATAAAAGAATAATAAAATAAAAAATATAAGAAATCCATTCATAAATAAAAGAAGAGAAGGGGTGGGGTGAGAGAATAAAGAGGAACATTGGTAACCTCAACAGATAATATACAATGCCTTCTACAATTAGGGTATTCTATTCTTTTGCATTATGCTGTTAACAATACCAACTGCTAAGACTTTTTCTTTAGCTGGAATATACATACAGGGGATTAACACTGACAGCAAGACATTCAAAACAGAGGTCTAGGAGTATGCCCTTCAAATGCTATAATGATTACTTAACAGTACTGTAGTTCTTATTGATGACAGGTTAAACACTGTAATCAGCTTAGCTTTACATTTGTGGAGTATGGTATTAGAACCCATAAGCAGAGACTACTGTAAGACTGTACTCTTCCTTTGGAATTCAACATAATGCAAGCACTCTTTCCTTTTACACTTTATAGACTCGTGCTCACTGTTATCTGAGAATATGCAACTGCTGCTTTGTGTTACAGACTGTACCACATAACCTTTTAGAGCAGGATATCTTGACATATCATATATTAATGAGTGTACAATGATCCATAACTTGGAACATATTTCAAATATTGCTGGTACACACATGGATAGTTGCACAGAATTTGTGTTAACATACATTTTGACACTCATTATTTATTGACTTCAATATAAATTACTTTCCAGGCAACCATGAATCTTACAATGAACAGACCAAAACAGTTATTCTTAAATCTGGGTATTCAGCAGAAATAAGTACAGTTCAAAGGTATCCTACAGAGTAATGCATGTATACTTGCTTTTACAGATCAGATATGCATTCCCAAGTTCATACAACTCTATGATATATCAACTAATCCATCTATAACTGTTAAAGCTGCAATCACACTACTTTGTATAATTATACATACTTACCATGTGCTTGTCACATCCTGGCCAATTGGCTGGCATGGCACCTCACATATGAGGCCCTGTCTTCTGCAGCTGTGGAAAAAGGGAAAAAGAAAAAGTATTATGAATGTCAGTTTCTACCATATTCAGCTTAAATATTTACAAGTAATACATGGAAAGCATACATAGACATCTGGGGTGTGCCCTGCCTGACACTCCCTGATTCAACAATCAAGAGTATCCCTTTTTCTGCAGTGCAGGTCATCATAGTGTTGATGACATTGTTCCCCAGTGTGGGCAATACCAGTTGCACTGGTAAGGGCCCTGGCCAAACTATCCCAGCCTTCTGACTTATATTGAGAGCCGGTGTAATTTTCCTGCAGCAGCCAAGGCCCATGGTCCTTAATCAGGAGCCCAATAAAACCTTGGACACCCCAGCGCTGTGCTCTAAAATGCACTACCTCACCAACGCCTGCCATTGTTGTACAAGGTTGAGCTCAAAATGTCTATAGCACAATTCCCACCTATTCACCTTTAAATAGTATGTTTTCCTGCCAGTTGCCCTTACTGAGAGGGTGCACTGTCTACTTTTCAATACATTTGAAAAAGGTGCACACTGCTTACCATTGTGCAAACATGGTAAAACGATTGCATTGGTTTTTCCGATGCTAAGCAGCACACACTGTTTTTCAAATGTATCTGAGAATAACTTACAACCAATGGTATTCCATGGTTATTTCATTACACTAATACTTTATCTGTATAAGCTGCAATGTCATGATAATATAAATAAAATTGGCATGCAGTGGATAAGGACCCAGAACCATCTGCACTGCAGTCTAACACTGTACACATGTTGCCACATGGTTTGTTAGATATAGTCAGGTATCTTAATATTCATTCCAAATGAACTGACTTCACTGTCCTCTTTATCACTATTTAAACAAAAATTGAAACTTTACCTGAAAATACACTGGTTATGCCCCTTTACAAACCCAGACTAATCAAAAATGGCATTGCTATCATCATCACTGCTGTCCCAGTATTTCTCATCCATTACTTTTACTTTCATGGACTAGTCCATATTTGTTCCTTATTCTATCCTAAAAAAAAAAAAAAACATTTCCTTGAGAATAGAGTTTCTAGCAAATTTATCTAATGTTCTGTAATAATTTTTGTATTCAATGACTGAAATGTTATGTAATAATCTGCAAATAACTTCTGTATATGCATTTATATATTAATCATTTTATGTTAATCTCTTTTTATGTTAATCTTTTTTATGTGGAGCTTATCTCCCCGGGCCTCTACTGAAAATGGACATACATCCAGTTAGACTAGCCCGGTCAACAAATGTAAAATAAATAAATAAAATAAATAAATTGTTAAGTTGATACTATGCACTTGGAGCAGCCCCACTTACTGGGTTTGTGCAATGCCCAGCAGTGCTGATTAGTAGCAATTGAAAGCATCCAGTTTCTATTTTTGCATGTCTGGGTCATGTCTGCTACATGGGTGGTCCCGTTGCACAAACAAGGTAACCATTGCCAAATGCTGCAATGAGCTGCACAACCATGATATAAATAAAAACAAACAAAGAATTGGAGGAAAATCACATGATATAGATATAATTAATTTTTACATATTTCCATGGTTTTGGCTAGTACTTTTCCAGTGTTCCTCAAAAAATTTGTGGTTTTGAAACAATCATTCTGGATGGATGGCAATGAATACAGACATATGGTTTTGTGTTGGACTAGGAGGTTAGGAAGTATGGGGGCAGGAAGCCGGTGCTCTCCTGTACACAGATTCATTATTCGTGTTGTTCTATGAGGTCATGCAGCCAACACTACTAGTGCATACCAGGAAACCTCACTTAGGCATGCCACGCAACATTAATATGCATTGTGCATTGCTGAGAGCACATTGTGGCCATGTACATGGATACACTTAATGTAGGTTCTACACAGAGCCTACACAGAGTTTATTGAATCCTACTGTTATTCTTTTTTCATCATAGGTGGTTTTATATAACTATAAATTTGATGTCACATCAAAGAGTTTTGAATAATGGTTTTAGGACAATGTACACTGAGACATGATCTTCTTATTCTTCTTCTTTCGGCTGCTCCCATTAGGGGTCGCCACAGCAGATCAACTGTTTCCATTTTTTCCTGTCCTCTGCATCTTGCTCTGTCACACCAACCGCCTGCATGTCCTCTCTCACCACATCCATAAACCTTATCTTAGGCCTTCCTCTTTTCCTGTTACCTTGCAGATTCATCCTTAGCATCTTGTTTCCAATATACTCTGCATCCCTCCTCAGCACATGTCCAAACCAATGTAATCTTGCCTCTCTGGCTTTGTCTCCAAACCTTCCAACCTGGGCAGACCCTCTAATATACTTATTCCTAATCCTGTCCATTTTTGTCACACCCAGTGCAAATCTTAACATCTTAAACTCTGCCACGTCAAGCTCTGACTCCTGACTTTTTGTCAATGCCACTGTTTCCAACCCATATAACATAGCTGGTCTCACTACCCTCTTGTAGACCTTCCCTTTCACTCTTACTGGTACTCGTCTGTCACAAATCATTCCTGACACTCTTCTCCACCCAC
Source organism: Protopterus annectens (assembly GCF_019279795.1). Taxonomy (NCBI): domain Eukaryota; kingdom Metazoa; phylum Chordata; order Ceratodontiformes; family Protopteridae; genus Protopterus; species Protopterus annectens. The sequence goes on along the minus strand of NC_056734.1, from coordinate 743,881,804 downwards.
TCCATCCTACCTGTACTCTCTTCTTCACCTCTTTTCCACACTCACCATTACTCTGAACTGTTGATCCCAAGTACTTAAACCATCCACCTTCACCACCTCTACTCCCTGCATCCTCACCATTCCTCTATCCTCCCTCTCATTCACACACGTATATTCCATCTTAGTCCTGCTGAGCTTCATTCCTCTTCTCTCTAGAGCATATCTCCACCTCTCCAGGGTCTCCTCCACCTGTTCCCTACTCTCACTACAGATCACAATGTCATCTGCAAACATCATAGTCCATGGGGACTCCTGTCTGATCTTGTCTGTCAACCTGTCCATCACCATTGCAAATAAGAAGACATGATAGACTGCAAAAAGGGTCTGAAAGCATCACCATAATTTACTCTGATTCATCAGCTATCTCTCTTTCCCAAACCCAGTTAACAAGCTCTGCTGAAGAGATGTGCCTGCTTTAATCTGTCAAAAGTAACAAAGTAAAATCTCTGACAAAGGCATGCTTCTCTTTATCTCTGCATTCTCCAAAAGAAAGCGTGAATACTCCTACTCCTGGCAGGTAAACTGACATCCCAGGAGATTTTAGTATAACTATAGCTGCCCACATGATCAGATGTCAGACTAGGCTTAGTGCATCAAACTGATCACCAGTGTTGACAAATTCCAAGAGAGAGCATCCTGAACTAGGGACTTGCTTCATCACCTAATAATTTCTTAGACAGTGAAGTAATGCTGATATTTTCAGAAATCATCTCACTGTTTTTCCTGCTGTTCAGACTATATTTGCTAAAATTCATCATTATTCATTTTAAAGTGCCAGTAAAGCTTTTGATGCAAGTTATTTTTTTGATTGTGTTCATAATGATGGATTGGATTCAGGTTGTTCTTCTTTCAGCTTTTCCCGGTTAGGGGTCACCACAGTAGAACTCCGGTGCACTAATGATTGGCAGTAGATTTTTAAGGAACCAAGGTGCCAGCCCGACACCCAACCTTCAATGAAGGCACGCCCATTCATGCATGTATTTTGAATGCCACTTGACTGCAGGGAGGGCATGCAGACTCCACACAGAAGGTGCTCCAGCCAAGAATCGAACGGGAGAACCCCTTGCTGTGAGACAACAATGCTACCGCTGCACCACCGATGGATTGAAGTCAGGTATACTTCATTTATCTTGTCTTATCTATGCAGCATTTTAATGACAGCTTCCCTGCAATACTTAATTCGTGGCATTCATTGTGTATAAAAGGACAAATACTGAATGCCTGCTTAGGATAATAAAATAATTCAGTCATTTGATGCCTCAGGAAAAAAAATATAGGCACTGAACTATCAAAGTAAATCCTAAAAATTATTTTAGTGTTCAAAGCCAGTGTAAGAATGTTTTTTTACATTTTTCAAGCAGCCATTCTTACCATCAGAAGAAGGTGGTTGTCAAGGGACAGGTAGTTAGGGCTGCTAGGATGGTTTCAAGTGACGATGATTACATGATAGAATGTGATTTGTTAAAATCTATGTTCCTCAAGAGAGGGTACCCACTAAGTTTTCTTGAATACATCTGCCATGAGGTAAATACTAAAAGGCTGTCAGGGTATTTTAGACCTATTGTACACAAAGGCTATGAAGCAATACATAATACATCTTTTGAACAGCCAATTCAAAAGAGGGCGAACCCAACACTTGATACAGGCACAAGATTTCTTGTTACCTATTCTACAAATTCCAAAAACATTAGGGATATTCTTCTTAAGAACTGGACCATAATTTTGGAAGACAATGATCTTAATAAAATAATGGAAGCAGCCCCACGATTCATGTATAGGAGGGGACCCAATATGAAATGCCTGTTAGAGAAACAGAGAAAAATATGTAAGGGTAGTTTTGGTATGGCAAAATGTGGTAGTTGCCCTCAGTGTAAATTTATTAAGACGGGTAATAAACTTTGTATTAGGGGCAGAACATACAATATAGAGGGCAAATTTAACTGTGACACCAAATGGTAGTCTATGTAGCCTTATGCAAGGGGTGCACATCGTACTACATTGGCAAAACCGAAAGGAAAATAAAACAAAGGATATACGAACACCCGTACAGCATACACAAACAGATTACTACAAAAGCAATGGCAAAAGACATTTTATATTACCCCACTCACAGATTTGTGTTTGCAGTAATACAACAGTTAGAACATAATATATGAGGAGGTCCATGGGAACTCAAACTTGAATGTGAACTTATGTGGCAAGTTCGCACATTGGCCCACATACCTCCTGGCCTTAACAAATATGTATCAATCAGATGCCTTTTAAAGCTTAAAGCACTTGCTAGGTAGTGCCTATAGCTTGTGCACCAGCACTTCAGTTTTTCTAACTAAGTGTTTAAGTATATTTTGTATGCCTTTCTACAGTAAGTGTCACACTGGCCTTTGTTTGCCTACCTATAGTCAGTGTCATATTTACCATAAGGTTGCACTTATATATACTTGTCTACTGGACCATGTTTTTGTTTTTTTATTCACACACACAAACACACACACACACACACATACACACACATATATATATATATATATATATATATATATATATATATATATATATATTCATATACATAAGTTGCATTTTTAAATGTAGGAATAATTAAGTAAAAATCATTCAAGTTTTAATTTTTACTTTATAATTACCCACACTTGTATCAACTATGTGTTTAGCTCCCCTAGTATTTTAGCTGAAAGGGTATTACACCTTGTTAATTTTTAATCTTTAACGTATATATTTTTATTATATGCATGCATTTATGTATAGGTTTCTGATATGTTTTGTATATGGTTTTAAGTATGCATATTGTAAATGGAGAAGATATGTTGTATTAGTTGAATTGTTTACTGTTGCCACAATGGAGTTAGATGTTTTTATAACCCCACATGAATTAGTGAATGTAATTTACTGATGGTTAATTTGTGACTGGTTTAATTGCATCCACTTGTAAGTATATAACGTGGTTCATTGTTGTCTTTTCTTTTGTCTGATGAAGTTGGAGCATTGTCTCTGACGAAAGTGCTCATAATAAATAGTGTGGTTTAGAGTACTTACAGCCTGCTTGCTTTTTTGTTATAAATCCTAAAAATTATTTTAATGTTCAAAGCCAGTGTAAGAAGGTTAAGATTTTTTAAACAAGAGCAAGGCATTTTATTGTCACACAAAATACATCATTCATCAGAACAATCCAAAGCAATTTGTTAGTGCACTGTCTTCAAATTACTCAGTCTTGGTAAAACAAGACTACCCATCCCATTCTCATAATCATCCCGCTAGAGGTGGCTGACTGGGTCTGTCATTTCTTTGTTACTAATTCATCCTCATCATCTCCTTGCCATCAGCATGATCTTCCCTCTCAGTGTAGTACTTCCCTCTCAGTGTAGTACACATGCAGCACAACAGTTCAATCTAGCTTGACTAAAACATGTCAGAAAAAAGTAAAGGCTTTGTTCCTTTCTGTTGGCATGCTTCCACCTGTATGTCTGCAGATGTAGTAGTGCTCCTGGTGTCCATGCTTAATAACCATTCTACAGAGAAAGCTTATTCTCTGCCCTTGGCAAAATAGCCATTTTCTCTGCTACACAAAGGAAGTCTTTCCCAATAGTGCAGTACTTTCTGTCCAAAAACAATTGTATCCCATCCATTTGTGGTCTCAGAAAGTGCTCACAATGCTTAGCTGTTTGTTTTCTGTTTGAATATTTAAGCTTTTCCAAATCTAATCATCAGAAGTTCCCTGGACATGGCACAGAGGCAGCTCTTCTGGTCTTTATGCATTCAATACAAGAAAACCCAAGTCAAGTTTATTTAGCTGGTGCTTGATTTTTTTTTTTTAATTTTCATGACATTCACTGTTACCAGTTAACTAAGGAAAATGTAAGTTGGTTGCTACCTATCTGTAAGACAAGATTCAGATAGGAAGATGGTTAAATTCTACCTCATAACCTCTCACAGTTCCTGTGGGGTGCCCGCAAGGTTATCAATTTTGCCCTTGCATTTTACACATTTTGTTAATAAAAAGCAGTTGCACTGTAGTCTTGACAATATCATTCAATATGCACAACAATATTCTAATGTGCCCATGTGTATCTGAAGTGGCTGCAAATCTTCAAATGAGCTTTAATCAGTTCCAAACCATGGCTAAATAAGTCATGCTCCATGGTAAATACAGTAAGAACTTAAGCCAAGTCTTCTCTAGTATGAAAATTTAGTGAGTCCAAAGGTTCTCTAAACCAAGTTACTAACAAAGGAAAACTAACTTGAAGTGGTCCAACAAACTCAAAAACTGCACCAATGCTGAAGGAATGAATGAATGCAGTGAACCACTAGAGCACACTAATAAAAAAAAACCTTTATTGACTAGTACACAGACCTTATTTCTTCGTGTTTAAGCT